>NC_057809.1:486155527-486415068 GCF_018294505.1 Triticum aestivum | reverse complement strand
CACTCGGTAGGATTTTGATAACTTAGGCGAGTACTTGGACTGCAGCTAAGCCTCCGAGTGGAAGTCTGGCTTACCACACGGTAGGGTTTTATTTAATCTTAGGCGAAACGGATTCGCAGCTAAGCCTCCGAGTGGGAGTCTGGCTCACCACTCGGTAGGATTTTTATAACTTAGGCGAGTACTTGGACTGCAACTAAGCCTCCGAGTGGAAGTCTGGCTTACCACTCGGTAGGATTTTGATAACTTAGGCGAGTACTTGGACTGCAGCTAAGCCCCCGAGTGGAAGTCTGGCTTACCACTCGGTAGGATTTTATTTAATCTTAGGCGAAACGGATTCGCAGCTAAGTCTCCGAGTGGGAGTCTGGCTCACCACTCGGTAAGGATTTTTACAAACTTAGGCGAAACGGATTCGCGGCTAAGTCACGCACTGAGGGAAAAATTTTATTGGACAAAATAAAAAGTGACAAAAATCATGGAGGAACTATGACACTATTATTTTGAAATCCATGAACTACAGGAGTACTTTATTGCAACTCATCCGAGTGATAAACTTAAGTGTAAAATGGGCGGAGTAGTTCCGCGTTCCAAGCTCGGGGCTCGTCGATATTATGTTCGACGTTGTAAAGACGGTACGCCCCGTTGTGGAGAACTTTGGTGACGATGAAGGGTCCTTCCCAAGAAGGAGCAAGCTTGTGATGTTTCTTCTGATCCACTCGGAGAACTAAATCTCCTTCCTGGAAGGCTCGACCCCTCACATTTCTGGCGTGGAAACGACGCAAATCTTGTTGGTAGATGGTCGATCGGATCAGAGCCATCTCCCTTTCTTCCTCTAAAAGGTCGACTGCGTCCTGCCGCGCTTGTTCAGCTTCTGCTTCGTTGTAGATCTCAACTCGAGGAGCATTGTGGAGAAGATCACTCGGCAAGACTGCTTCAGCTCCGTAGACCAAGAAGAATGGAGTTCTTCCGGTCGACCGATTAGGTGTGGTCCGCAGTCCCCAAAGCACCGAGGGAAGTTCGTCGACCCAAGCTCCAGCTGCATGCTTGAGATCACGCATCAGTCGGGGTTTCAATCCCTTGAGAATCAGGCCATTGGCTCGCTCTGCTTGTCCATTCGTCTGCGGATGGGCGACTGAAGCGTAGTCGACTCGTGTGCCTTGAGAGTTGCAGAAATCCCTGAATTCCTCCGAGTCAAAGTTCGACCCATTATCCGTAATGATGCTGTGCGGGACTCCATATCTGAATATCAGTTCCCTGATGAAGCTAACAACAGTACCGGCGTCAAGGTTCTTGATTGGTTTAGCCTCAATCCACTTGGTGAACTTGTCGACTGCCACCAGTACGTGCGTGAAGCCACTTCGACCTGTTCTCAAAGGACCAACCATGTCCAACCCCCATACTGCGAAAGGCCAGACGAGTGGAATGGTCTTCAGAGCTGATGCAGGCTTGTGCGACATATTCGAGTAGAACTGACATCCCTCGCACTTATCCACTATTTCCTTTGCCATCTCATTCGCCTTTGGCCAGTAAAATCCGGCTCGGTATGCTTTGGCCACGATGGTCCGAGAGGACGCATGATGACCACAGGTCCCCGAGTGAATATCATTAAGGATGATTCGACCTTCTTCTGGTGTTATGCACTTCTGACCAACTCCAGTCGCGCTTTCTCTATATAACTGTCCTTTGATTACGGTAAAGGCTTTAGATCGACGGACGATCTGTCGAGCCTCTTCCTCATCCTCCGGAAGCTCTTTTCTCAGGATATACGCGATATACGGAACTGTCCAGTCGGGAATGACCACCAAGACCTCCATGACCAAGTCGACCACTGCTGGGACTTCAACCTCAGTCGGATCTGTGGCACTCTTGGGCTGTGGAGCCTCTTCGGTGAAAGGATCTTCTTTGACTGACGGAGTGTGTATATGCTCCAAGAACACACCACTCGGAATGGCTCCTCTCTTGGAACCTATCTTTGCTAGATCATCAGCTGCTTGATTTTTCAGTCGGGGTATATGATGGAGCTCCAACCCCTCGAACTTCTTTTCCAGCTTCCTCACTGCACTGCAGTATCCAGTCATGGCTGGGCTTCTCACGTCCCACTCCTTCATCACTTGGTTGACCACTAAATCTGAATCGCCATAGACCATCAGGCGACGGACGCCGAGTGAAATGGCCATGCGCAATCCGTATAAGAGGGCCTCATACTCTGCCTCATTGTTGGAGGAATCAAAGTGAATCTGGAGCACATATCTGAGCTTATCTCCTCTGGGGGAAACCAGGACAACCCCAGCACCGGAACCATTCAACATCTTAGAGCCATCAAAAAACATGGTCCAATGCTCCGAGTGAACTTCAGTCGGCTGCTGCTGTTCAATCCACTCGGCGAGGAAATCTGCTATTGCCTGGGACTTAATGGCTTTCTTTGCCTCAAACTTGATATCAAGGGGAAGAAGTTCAATCGCCCATTTCGCCACTCGACCAGTTGCATCTCTGTTGTGCAAAATCTCTGATAGTGGAGCGTCGCTGACGACTGTGATGGAATGATCAGAGAAATAATGAGCAACCTTCTTTGTGGTCATGTATATTCCATACACAAGCTTCTGATAATGAGGATATCTCTGCTTGGATGGAGTCAAGACTTCAGACAAATAATACACTGGGCGCTGAACTTTGAAAGCTTTTCCTTCTTCTTCCCGCTCGACCGTAAGCACTGTACTGACGACTTGTCCTGTGGCTGCGATATAAAGCAACAGAGGCTCTTTGCTGATTGGAGCAGCAAGCACCGGCTGGGTGGAGAGCAGAGCTTTTAGCTCGGCAAACGCTGCATCAGCTTCTGGAGTCCACTCGAACTTGTCTGCCTTCTTCATCAGTCGGTAAAGAGGCAATGCCTTTTCACCGAGTCGTGAGATGAATCGACTTAATGCGGCCAAGCATCCAGTAAGCTTCTGGACATCGTGCACTCGCACAGGGCGTTTCATTCGGAGAATAGTGCCGATCTTTTCTGGATTAGCGTCGATCCCTCGCTCGGAAACGAGAAAACCGAGTAACTTGCCACCAGGAACTCCGAATGTGCACTTTGATGGATTGAGCTTGATATCATACCTTCTGAGGTTGGCAAATGTTTCGGCGAGGTCAGCGAGCAGGTCGGAACCTTTTCGTGACTTGACGACGATATCATCCATATACGCTTCCACATTCCGACTGATTTGAGTGAGTAGACACTTCTGAATCATTCGCATAAATGTGGCTCCGGCATTCTTGAGGCCGAATGGCATGGTGATATAGCAGAAGCACCCGAATGGAGTGATGAAAGCTGTTTTTACCTCGTCGGGTCCGTACAGACGGATCTGGTGGTACCCGGAGTAGGCGTCTAGAAAAGACAATCTCTCGCATCCCGCGGTCGAGTCAACAATTTGATCTATGCGAGGGAGAGGAAAATGATCTTTCGGGCAGGCCCGGTTGATGTGCTTGAAATCAATGCACATTCGGAGCGATTTGTCCTTCTTAGGAACCATGACGACATTAGCGAGCCACTCGGAGTGGTATATCTCTCGGATAAATCCTGCCGCCAACAGTCGAGCCACTTCCTCACCAATGGCTTTTCTCTTCTGGACGGCGGACCGCCGAAGATGCTCTTTGACTGGTTTTGCTGATGAGTCGACTCTTAGGCGATGCTCAGCCAGTCCCCTGGGAACACCTGGCATGTCAGCGGGCTTCCATGCAAAAATGTCCCAGTTCTCACGGAGGAACTGGATGAGCGCTTCTTCCTATTTCGGGTCGAGTGTTGTGGAGATGTGGGTCGGGGCTGCATCGGGGTCGGTCGGGTGAATGTGAACAGGCTTCGTCTCACCGGACGACTGAAATGCAGATTCTGTGGCGGGTTTCTTGGATCGCAGCAAATCACTCGGATCTGCGTTTTGCTTGTATTCTTCAAACTCGACCGCTGTCACCTGGGAATCAGCAATCTTTGAGCCCTTCTGAAAGCACTCTTCTGCCTTTTTCCGATCACCGGTGACAGTGATCACTCCTTTGGGGCCGGGCATCTTCAATTTGAGGTACACGTAACATGGTCGAGCCATGAACCGTGCATAAGCTGGTCTCCCCAAAATGGCATGATATGCACTCTGAAAATCCACGACCTCAAACGTCAACTTCTCTTTGCGAAAATGTTTCGAATCACCAAACACCACGTCCAGAGCTATTTGGCCGAGTGACTCGGCTTTCTTCCCTGGTATAACTCCATGAAAGCTCATGTTACTGGTGCTCAGTCGGGACATCGGAATGCCCATTCCTTTCAGTGTGTCTGCATACAACAAATTCAGCCCGCTACCACCGTCCATCAGCACTTTTGTCAGTCGAGTGCCTTCGACAACTGGATCGACCACCAAAGCTTGCCTCCCAGGGGTGGCAATATGAGTCGGGTGATCAGATTGGTCGAATGTGATGGGTGTTTGGGACCATCTCAGATAATTTGCTTTTGCTGGGGTAACCATGTTCACCTCGCGGTTAATGACTTTCAATCGACTCTTGCTTTCCACATCTGCAAAGATCATCAGAGTGGAGTTGACATGCGGATATCCTTCCTCACTGTCCTCCTTGTCTTCGGCCTTGTCCGACTCCTTTTCCTTGTCTTTAGACTGTTTTCCTTGAAACTGCTGGATCAGGAGTCGACATTGGCGAGTGGTATGCTTTGGGTAAATGATATTCCCCTCTTCGTCTTTCTTCGTGTGGATATGACACGGCATATCCATCACGTCGTTCCCTTCTTTATCCTTTACCTTCTTAGGGTTCCAGGATCCTTTTGGTTTCCCTTTAAACTTTCCATGAGCCACGGCCAGAGCCTCTCCAGGAGCTGCCGGTTCAGCCTTCCGCTTCTGTTTCCGACTGGTGTTTCCCTTCTCCGACTGGCTCGGCTTGTGCTTGCCGCTTCGGAGTCGGTCTTCTTCTTCACCGTTGGCGTACTTGGTAGCAATTTCCATCATCCGACTCAAGGTCATGTCTCCGGTTCGACCAAATTTCAAACTCAATTCTCTGTTCTTGACACCATCCTTGAAGGCGCAGACTGCCTGATGATCAGACACATTCTCCACAGTATGGTGCAAAGTGATCCATCTCTGAATATACTCCCTGAGGGTCTCATTGGTCTTCTGCACGCAGACTTGCAGCTCCGTCAATCCAGCCGGTCGCTTGCAAGTTCCTTCAAACGTTCTGACAAACACTCGGGACAGATCTTCCCAAGTGTAAATACTGCTAGGAGGTAACTGATTCAACCACGCTCTGGCAGAACCTTCCAACATGAGGGGCAAATGCTTCATGGCCACCTCGTCATTCCCACCACCAATCTGAACTGCCACTCGGTAGTCCTCAAGCCAAGTTTCAGGCTTAGACTCACCGGTGAACTTGCTGACTCCTGTTGCCAACCTGAAATTGGGAGGAATCACTGCGGCTCTGATAGCTCTGCTGAAACATTCCGGACCAGAAACGTGCACTCGACTGCTCGTGGGCGCATCTCTGTCGAGTCCACCTCGATGGGCTCTGTTCCGGTCGACCAAGCCTTGCACGATAATGGATCGCGCGTCGAAGCCTGGTTCCCTGGGGTCGACTGGAACTCTTCGCCCCACACTGAGCTGACGTCTGTCATCTTGCTGCCGAGGAGCGTAAGACCCACCCCTCGGAGGGGAAGTGGGCACTCGACGCCTATCATTTCGGTCGTGTCGGTCTCCATATTGGTCTCGCCAATTCTCGCGCCCCTCACGCCGCGGAGGCGATCTGGGACTGTGAGCCGACTGAACCGTATTCGCAGCGACGGATCGACTATGAATTCTGTTGCGCGACTGCGACACGGCTGAATTCTGATCTCCTGCTGTCCGGAGCAGATCCCTGATCTGCATCAAGCCTCTGCCAGCTTCCGACTGAGAGGGCTGGATGGACTCTGCAATACGGGTCACAGCTGCTAAATTCTGGATTGGGGTTCGATATACCTGAGTCGGCGGGAAGAGTTGACGTCGACTGGCGTCGGGAACTCGTTGCCGCGCGCGCTCGTCGAGTGCTCGCTGAAGATTCTTCAGGCGAGCGCGTTCGGCTAAATTGGCCAAACGTGCCTCCTCCAAGGCGCGAGCCTCGGGGGTTTCTCCTGCGATGGGAGTATGCAGGGCATCCATGTTCCTGCGGCGAAGTTCCTCTCTTTGCAGAGAGTCGAGTGGCTCGGGCTGGTACTCTTCGTGGTCTCGTGCGGGGTCGCCTCCGTCGCCTGCCCCACCATCACGGGCGAAGCCAGGGGGGCTGCGAGGCCCGTCGACCATCAAGATTTCCGCTGCTGGATCACTGCTATCGCATTCGGATGCAGTCTCTACGGAGCCAGTCGACAGATCGAACAGGCCGTAGAGAGATTCGTCGGGCTCGATTGCCGCAACTTGGGTGGTGGCCGTCTGGCGAGCCACCGCGTGTCTCACCCACCGCTGAAGCCTCGACCGACCCGAGCGCTTGCGCTGGCGGGAGACCGGGAGGGTGGTCGATAGGGGAGTCGACCGATATGGGGTCGACGGTTGCCGCAGCAGAACGCCGCGGACACATGCGCGAAAATGCGTCGCACCACGGACGGGGAGCGCATCAACGTCGAGTGGAGCCTCCTGGAGCCAAGCGGAGTCGTCGGCGACGAAGGTGAGAGCACCGAGACGAATCTCTCGACCCTCGACCAAAACTCCAGCAGCTACCATGATGAAAGTACTCGGAAGAATCGCAACTTGTCCACAAAATCGCTAAAACACCCGCCCCACGGTGGGCGCCAACTGTCGTGGATCTAAGTCTGACAGTAGAGTGGGGGTAGGTATGGAGAGGCAAGGTCCTAGCTATGGAGAGGTTGTAAGCACAAGAGATGTACGAGTTCAGGCCCTTCTTGGAGGAAGTAAAAGCCCTACGTCTCGGAGCCCGGAGGCGGTCGAGTGGATTATGTGTATATGGATTATAGGGTGCCGAACCCTTCTGCCTATGGAGGAGGGTGGCTTATATAGAGTGCGCCAGGACCCCAGCCAACCCACGTAATGAAGGGTTTAAGGTACATTAAGTCCGGGGCGTTACTGGTAACGCCCCACATAAAGTGTCTTTACTATCATAAAGTCTACTTAATTACAGACCGTTGCAGTGCAGAGTGCTTCTTGACCTTCTGGAGGTCGAGTGAGTCTTCGTGGTCGAGTCCTTCAAGTCAGTCGAGTGAGTCCCTCGTAGGTTGACTGGAAGGTGATCTCTTCTAAGGGTGTCCTTGGGCAGGGTACTTAGATCAGGTCTGTGACCCTACCCTAGGTACATGACTCCATCAGCGATAGAGCCGGATACTGACTTCACCCCTTACGAGAGCCGTGTTGCCGAACCACAGGATTCGTCTCCGGCCACGGACTCCGAGCCGCCTGCGTCCGTGCCTATCGAATCCGATGGGCGCCGATCATGGAGTTCACCTCCGCGGATATCTTTCAGCACTCACCTTTTGGCGACGTGCTAAATTCATTAAAGTCTCTCTCCTTGTCAGGAGATCCTTGGCCGAACTATGTCCGACTAGAATGGGATGCGAACGACGGAGAAATTGGCTGCCCACCCACCACCCACTTAGTAGCCTCTGTCGACGATTTAACCAACATGCTCGACTTCGACTCCGAAGACATCGACGACATGGACGACGATGCAGGAGAGGAACAGGAACCAGTGCCTACAGGGCGCTGGACAACCACTTCACCACATGACATATACATGGTGGATACACCCAAAGAAAACAATGATGAAGAACAGCAGGATGCAGCAAAGAATAGCTCCCTTGAGAAGCAAGCAAAGCGTCGGCATAGGCGCCACTCAAAATCCCGCCTCGGTAAAAACAGCGATAACAACGCGAGAGAAAATAACACTCCAGTCGACTCCAGAGGAAACGACGACCACATTGACCCAGCGGCAGAGCTCGATGAAACTGCAAACGGTGAACATAGTATGGATCCGATGTCCGAACACGGCGACGCCAAGGATAAACCTCATCAACCCCCCTTTGGGGAGGAAAACAGTCCGAACGAAGATGCACACATCCTCCCGGAAAGGCACTTGAAACAAGAGAAACTCCGCAGAAGGCTTATTGCCACAGCGAGGAGTCTGAAGAAGCAGAAGCAAAGGCTTAAGGCCGCACAAAATACGCTCAACAGCAGGTGGAACAGAGTGCTCGATAACGAAGAAAAATATGGTGGAAGTTACCACACAAAGAGCTATCCAAAGCGCAAGCTATTACCTGAATTCGACGATGAGGCCGTAGAGCCCACACAACCGAAAAATAAAATGGCCAACCGACCGGATCAACCACCTTGTGGCCGCGATAGAGCGGCTAACAAGGCCGCGCATAAGTCAACACACGATCTACGTGAGGACTTGCGCCAAAAATCCAGTATGACCAGATCCATCTATGGATCTAGGAAGCGCGCTCCAGCACAAAATCAAAACCGAATACTACAACCGTCCGAACGCCATGATACATCCAAATACAGGGGTGCCGCACAGCCCCTATGTTTCACCGATGAGGTGCTGGACCACGAATTTCCAGAAGGATTCAAACCAGTGAACATAGATGCGTACGACGGGACCACAGACCCTAGGGTCTGGATTGAGGACTTTATCCTCCATATCCATATGGCTCGCGGAGACGATCTCCATGCCATCAAGTACTTGCCCCTCAAGCTTAAAGGACCAACTCGGCATTGGCTGAAAAGCCTCCCCAAAAACTCAATTGGAAGTTGGGAGGAGCTCGAGGATACTTTTCGGGCTAATTTTCAAGGGACCTATGTCCGACCTCCAGATGTAGATGATTTAAGTCATATAATTCAATAGCCCGGAGAGTCAGCCTGAAAGCTTTGGAATAGGTTTCTCACTAAGAAGAACCAAATCGTCGACTGCCCGGACGCCGAAGCCTTAGCAGCTTTCAAGCACAGCGTCCGAGACGAATGGCTCGCCAGACACCTCGGCCAAGAAAAACCGAGAACAATGGCAGCCCTGACAAGCCTCATGACCCGCTTTTGCGCGGGCGAAGATAGCTGGTTAGCCCGCAGTAGCACCAGCGACCCAAGCACATCCGAAGTCAGGGATGGCAATGGAAAACCACGACGCAGTAAAAGCAAGCGTCGAAATAAAGAAGACAACCCAGATAATACAACGGTAAACGCTGGATTCAGGGGCTCTCGACAAGGTTAGCGGAAAAAGCCTTTCAAAGGCAGCAGAGATGGACCGTCCAGCCTAAACAAGATTCTATACAAACTATGTCAGATTCATGGCACCCCCGATAAACCTGCAAATCACACCCACAGAGAATGCTGGGTCTTCAAGCAGGCCGGTAAGCTAAACGCCGAACACAAGGGGAGGGAGACACCAAGCGAAGACGAGGACGAACCTCGCCAGCAAAGCACTGGAGGACAGAAAAAATTCCCACCAGAGGTTAAAACAGTAAACATGATCCACATGACGAAGAGGAGAAGCAAACATGCACTCTGAGACATACGCGCCGTAGAGCCCGTCACCCCTAAGTTCAACCCCTGGTTGGCCTGCCCGATCACTTTTGATCGCAGGGATCACCCGACAAGCATCCGGCATGAAGGATTGGCTGCCTTGGTGTCAGACCCAATAATAAACGGATACCATCTCACACGAGTCCTTATGGACGGCGGCAGTGACCTAAATCTGATATATCAGGACATAGTTCGCAAAATGGGGATAGACCAGACAAAAATCAGCCACAGTAATACTACCTTCAAGGGAGTAATACCAGACCCAGAGGCCCGCTCCACGGGCTCTCTAATACTAGAGGTTGTATTCATTTCACCCGACAACTACCGAAGTGAGAAGTTAGACTTCGACATTGCTCCATTCCGAAGCGGCTATCAAGCACTACTCGGAAGAACAACTTTCGCTCGTTTTAATGCGGTGCCATATTACGCTTCTCTTAAGCTTAAGATGCCTAGTCCATGTGGCACCATAATAGTTAGTGGAAATATTGAGCGTTCTCTACGTGCGGAAGAACGTGCAACAACTTTAACAACCGAGCACCAGACGGCCTCACCAACCAGAATAAATGACAGGTCGTCAAGACCGCAGACACGGTTAGATGAGTCCGGCGCATCACTACATATACCTGAGATTGGTTTGATGGTTAAAGTCTCATAGACGGTACCAGGGGCTTCCCGCGTGTAATCAGAGCTAGTTCGGCTCAACTTGACTTATCTTGAATTTTAATGGTTTATCGAGAATAACCAATTTTTTTGGCATGACAACTTTCACCTAAGTTCTTCTCTTTTACAGATGACAATCGTGCTACACCCGTCAAGGACACGGCACAACGGAGGCACAGGCGCAGACGTGCAGCAGGGACCCGCTCAAAGGTTTCTTTTCAGATTAAGACCCTGCGTAAACCTTTTTTTACTGTCTCTTGTTGTTCACATCCTCCGGATACTCAATACAACCGAGAAGGATGCCGACGTTATTGGCATTTTGCCACGTCAGAATATTGCACGTACCTGGACACTCGGGGTTTATTATTAAGGGCATTGTTCAGCCCGGTATATGTTGTAAAGACCGAATACCTTAGGGAGTGTTCGGCGTCGCGAGTTTGGCCTTATATGCATCAGCTCCGAATCATGTCTTTGGTCAAATGTCAGGTTTGCCCGGCTCCCGTGTTTTGCTACCTTACGTTCCACTCTATCGGCTACGGCACCGGGAGAACTACCGCGATTGTGCCCTGGTTCATCCGGATGAGCACCTCAGTAGAGAAAGCCGAAAACTGACTGTCATGATAAAGCGCGAGAGTGGTCAACCACTTGATGACTTAGCGGAATCTTCGGGATTCCTCCGCATTAACGAAGGGCCGTTTCCCGGTCATGTACGTATGCGCACCGTATTCGGACGAGCGCGAAGGTACCAGGGGCTATATAGTAGTCCCACCATCAAACTCCTATGGCTAAGTGAAAGTGTTAAAGCAATATAGTCCGATTGCCTCGTCCGCTGCGCCACCACCTCCCTAATGGACCAAGACGTTGGATCAAGTGTGAATACGCGTTTTTTGCGAACACCCCCGCATTATATGCGTGGGGGCTGAAGCCGACGAGTGCAAACTTTCAGGTTATATACATATATACATAAACGGCCGCACAGGAGTCATCATAATACTTTCAGGCAAAAGTATAAACACAACCTTTATAATTCAATAAAACACTATTTTTACAATGGGAATACATGTCACTAGTACATAATATTTTTTGAGCACTGAGCCTCTATTGAACGAGCGCCTTCAAGGACTTCTTCAAAGTAGTGCTCGGCAGATACTCGGCCTACGGCCGAACTCTGGGTTGCAAAGCGGTGGCCTCCATCTCTGCCCAGTATGTCTTGACACGGGCAAGTGCCATACGCGCACCCTCTATGCACGTCGACCTCTTCATAGCGTCGATGTGCGGCACAACACCAAGGAACTGTTGCATTAAACTAAAATAACTATTCGGCCTTGGCCCTTCCGGCCACAGATGATCCACAACAGACCTCATGGCAAGCCCGAACAACCTATGGAGCTCGGCCCACTCGGCCATTTGCTCATTCAACAATAGTGGACTCACTGGAACATGGAACTGTGACCAAAATAGCCTTTCCACTTCACGATCTTTTTGATCCTTGAAGTACTCGGCCGCATCAACAGCACTGGCTGCCAAATCCACGTATGCATCTGCAGAACTCCATAGTTGATCAAGAGGGGCATACTTCGGATCTCCGAACTTCGTCCGCAACAAAAAGGGCTTCCCAGCCGCGATATCTCCAGCTTGACGCACCTCCTCCTTCGCCGCTCTGATTTTAGAGCGGGCTTCCTTGGCTGCTACCATGGCCTTCTCCAGGTCCGTTGCCTTCGCTCGGCTTTCTTTTTCAAGAAGCTGGTAACGGTCGGCGGCATCTTTCAACTCAACGGCCATCTTGGCTATTTTTTCCTTGCTTTGGCAATGCGCATCCTGTTCGGCCCTCAGCTCTTTGACCGCCTTTAGAGCGGCCGCATCACTATTCCTTGGTTGTTCCTTGGCTTGGGCAATTTCCGCCCGAAGGGTCTCCACGGCGGCAGCTCCATCTGCAGTCACAACATATTAAAGATACTAGCATCATGCTCCTCTTACTATGTGTTGATCACCGGAGAAATCACATACCCCGTGCCTCATCAAGTCGCTTGTTGACAAGCATGATGTCGGCATCTGCCGCATCAAGTTGCCGCTTCAGCTCGGAAAACTCACCAGTCCGGCTAGCCACCGGACCTTCAGCCACCTGCACATGAAGGCGGCCTGATTATTACCTGAGACTATGATCCTCTATTTGCCGCCGTTCTCGACGGCAACCAGAGTCTCAGGGGCTACTATCTGCATAGGGCACACCTAACGTGTGCGGTACTGTAAAAAACATACACTATTTCACATACGTCAAAGCCTTTCAGCAGACTCATAAAAGCTTCATGCAACCCGCTTTCGGCGGATGAAATCCTCTCAATCACCATACCCATTAGTGTACAATGCGCTTCTGAGATGGCCGCTTGCTCCAGAAGATCCTTCAGTGCGTCCGATCGCACACCGGACGGTTCCGGACTCTTTCTGTTGATCTCTTTAGGAGCCGAATACTGAGGACTTCGGGTGGCCAAAGGATTACCCTCTGGCCTTGGCGGATCAGGAGAAACCCTCCGTGACGACACTTCAGGGTCGCCCGCCTCATGAGGCGGGGTGGCATGGGGAGGTGTTTCACTCTCCATCATCTCCGCAAGAAGATCCCCCGAAGACGAACTCTGTCGAGAAGGGCTACGATCCGAACTACAAGATATATGCTTCGGTTATTGTCTTCAGAAGTAATGTAGGATATTTTTACTATTAAGTACTTTTTGTTTACTTACAGCTCGCTAGAGGGCTGATCCCCTTGCAGGCACTGTGCGGCAAGAGTACCCTCCAAGGCAGGACCCTCTGGCGAAGATTTCTTCCCCCTTTGGAAACCTTTGTTTCCGGGTCTTCAGAGGTGGTCATCTTCCTTCCTTGGGGAGTGGGAATTTCAGATTCTTCTCCCTGGTTATCCTCCTTCGCGGAGGCGCTAATTCCCCCAGTTTGGATGAATAATGAGTGAGGCCTGCTTTCAGCCTATTTACCCCCCCCTTTATCTTCCCCTGAGGGCGCCTGATAAGGCGCCAGCTCGAGCATTCTGGCTAGTATTGGATCGGCCGAGCCTTCGGGAAGGGGGGCCGAACACCTGATCATCTTCGCCTTTGTTACCCAGTCCTAGTCAAAGAGCGACTTTTCAGAATGATGTTGTGATAAATAAAAAGACAACATGTTCGGCCACGGGATTACTTACTTGGGTATCTGGGCGATTACGGCTCAGACCCGCATCCTCGACGGTGTACGGACACTTTATTTGTGGTCCGAAGAACAATTTGTACATCTCTTCGAGCGTCATGCCGAGGAAGTGCTGAATAGTTCGCGGTCCTTCCGGGTTGAATTCCCACATACGGAGGGGTCAATGTTTGTAAGGCGGGACTCGATGAACTAGCATGACTTGCATTACCGTGACCAGACTGACATCTCTCTCAAGGAGATCTCAGATGCGACTCTGCAATATCGGCACATCATTTACTGGCCCCCAGTCCAGCCCTTTGTTGATCCATGACGTCAGTTGTGGTGGGGGGCCCGAGCGAAAGGCAGGGGCGGCCACCCACTTGGTACCCCGGGGAGCCGTGATATAAAACCACTCCCGTTGCCATAAACTGGACACCTCTAGGAAGGAACCCTCTGGCCATGGAACATTAGTGCTTTTGCTTATTATGGCACCTCCGCACTCTGCGTGTCGCCCCTCGATCATCTTCCGCTTCACATTGAAAGTCTTGAGCCACATGCCGAAGTGTGGGGTAATGCGGAGGAAGGCCTCACACACGACGATGAACGACGAGATGTGAAGGAGGGAATCCGGGGCCAGGTCATGGAAATCCAGCCCATAATAGAACATGAGCCCCCTAACAAAGGGATCCAGAGCGAGACCTAGCCCTCGGAGGAAGTGAGAGATGAGTACAACGCTCTCGCCGGGTTCGAGAGTGGGAATGACCTGCCCTCGAGCAGGCAGCCTGTGCGAGATTTCGAAGGTCAAATACCTGGCCTCTCTTAGCTTCTTGATGTCTTCCTCTGTGACAGAGGAAGGCATCCACCGACCTTGAAGGTTGGATCCGGACATGGTTGAAGGTCCGAAGCGCCTGACCTGAGCCTTGGGTGTTGGAACTCGAGGTGGGGGAAGGATTCGATTGAGTACGAGAGGGAAAAAAGGACAGGCCTTGGCCTCTTTATAAAGAGGGTGAATATCAAGCGTCCTCCTCGTGGCCGTTTGGGACTTGCCTAAAATCAAGGAGTCATACCAACGGGCACGATTGGGTTACCCACGTCCGTATTGATGAGAATCCCGTAATAAGGGGGACACGATCTCTGCTTCGACAAGATGTGTCAAGAAAACCGCCTCGCGATATGTGCAGTGCTGGTTGAGAAAAACGGTTCGAATAATGACCGGGCCATGGCATGATGTCATGTTGCTAAACGTGTCAGCAGATTAGATTTGTGGAAATATTATTCTCTCTACGGTGGTATGTGGAACTTGTTTTGCATAGCCGGACACTATCCTTGTGTTCAAAATCTTCTATGGAGTATTCGGAGGAAGAACCCGCCTTGCAATGCCGAAGACAAATCCGCGCGCCGGACTTATCGTCATTGAAGTCTGGTTCAGGGGCTACTGAGGGAGTCCTGAATTAGGGGGTCTCCAGACAGCCGGACTATATCCTTTGGCCGGACTGTTGGACTATGAAGATACAAGATTGAAGACTTCGTCCCGTGTCCGGATGGGACTCTCCTTGGCGTGGAAGGCAGGCTTGGCAATACGGATATGTAGATCTTCTTCCTTGTAACCGACTCTGTGTAACCCTAGCCCCCTCCGGTGTCTATATAAACCGGAGGGTTTAGTCCGTAGGACAATATACAATCATACCATAGGCTAGCTTTTAGGATTTAGCCTCTACGATCTCGTGGTAGATCAACTCTTGTAATACGCATATTATCAAGATCAATCAAGTAGGAAGTAGGGTATTACCTCCAGCGAGAGGGCCCGAACCTGGGTAAATATCGTGTCCTCTGCCTCCTATTACCATTCGCCTTAGATGCATAGTTCGGAACCCCCTACCCGAGATCCGCCGGTTTTGACACCGACAGAAGGCCTTCCTGTGGAGGCTTTCCCAATGCTCGTTCCCCATGACCGATATATTGAATGACAGAAATATGGTATCCTCTCATGTCGCGCGAGTTGCAGAGCCGAGGACTCGTGGATGCATTTTCTAATTCTATGTGGCTTGATGTGTATGGGTGTTGTCCAGTCAGAAATTGCTGGAGCATATTCTTGCAATGATGGAGCCTGATGCGAGAAGTTGGATCTTCTCCATGATTGATTCTTCATCACATGTGGAGTTTACCAAGCTAGCCATTGCACTCTGGGCGATACGGTCTTCACGTCGTAACTGATACATGAAGACAAACACCAGATTCCTCTGGCCACTCATATTTCTATATCCATATTTTTGTCGGCTCTTGATGTGTCACAACCAACAACACAGTAGACGCAAGCAGGGATGCATCTTGGATTCCTCCTCCTCAAGGATTTATCAAGGTGAATGTTGATGGATCTATGAGTAACGATGATCAAAGAGGTGTTGTTAGTGCGGTTTGTCATGATGATGCAGGTTTACTTCTTGGTTCCCCTGCACTTGTTTTCCTTGATCTGACAGAACTTGGTACGCTGGAAGCGCTTGCGTGCTGCAAAGCTCTTTTCCTTGCTAAACATCTACTCATTCAATGCTTAAAGGTTGCATCAGGCTGCAAAATGGTAGTCCCTAATAACAACAAAGGTACTCTAGGAGTAATTAGTACAATGGTCAAAGAGATAAATGAAACGTCGAAGGAGTTTGAATCTTGCTCGTTCGTTTATAAGGGCGGTCATATATGGTTTATAAACTTGCATGTTATCTCGTTATTCCTATAGGCTTCATTATTAATCAATAAAGTGGAGTATGTTTTCCCCAAAAAATTACATCAACTTCATCGGCTAGAATTGCATCTCAAGAGGTCCTATTTGACGCTAACTGCGTCAAATGGTCGACCTTTCACAATGGTAGCGAGCGAGCAGGCCGACCCATTTAGCGCTCCCGATGCAGCGAGAAGGTCGAGTACAGCAATTAGGTAGACTAGGTATTGTTGCGGCTTCAACACCATAGTGATATTTTCCTAGTGGGTTTTACGTTTTCCATCTTTTTTCTATCCTTTTTATTCAAAAAACACAGGAAAACATTTATTAAAAAATGAACATTTTTTGGAAGGCAGATTTTTTTTTGAAATTTTGAGATCATTTTTGGAATATATGAAAAAATAAATGCAATTTATTGAACATTTTGTAGGAATGTGAATATTTTTGAATTCATATTTTTCTGAAAATGGCGAACATTTTTGAAAATTTTGAGAACATTATTTTGGAAATGCGTACATTTTTGAAATAGTGCAAACAAATCAGGAACATTTTTAAAATTTTTGAGAACATTTCTGAAAAATAATTTTTGAAAGTATGAGAACATTTTTCAAAAACAATATCATTTTTAACTTTTTGAAGATGTTTTTATAAAATCTGAACATTTTTGGAACTTTTGATATTTAATAAAAATGTGAACAATTTTGATTTTTGTGAACATCTTTAAAAAAAGTAAACTGAAAAAATACAGGAAAAAGAAGAAAAAATAAAAGTTAGAAAACCTTACGAACTTGTAAATATAACAGGTAAAAAAAACTAAAAAGACCAAATTGGGCCGTAAAGGAAAAGTCTAGAAGGTTCGTAAAACCGGGTTCCTTACACCTAATTGGGCCGGACCCAAATAACTGAAAATTACCGTTTCTTGGCAATTTTAGTGACACCAGGTTGACAAGTTTAGTTGACACACACGACAATTCCCAGACAAAAAAATACACTACACATGATTTTGTCATGCTTGCCAACTAAACTTTTCATCCTCGCGTCACGAAAATTGCCATTGAAAACATTCGATTTGCCATGATCAAATCCCGAACGTTCGGGCGTTAGCGGAATATGTTACCAGCTACTACCTCCGTAACAAAAAAGAAAAAAACACCTCAGCTCAATAGACATGAAAACAGAGAAAGCCCAAACGACCCAACACAGAAACATAAAGGGGCCAATGCGAAAAATGACGACGACGCACTAGCATGCGGTAAAAACAAAGGATGCTTCATATCGGATGCTGAAGATGTTTGATGAGAGTTATATAATTCTTACTTAGATGAGAGTTAGAGAATCCAATATGCTAATCAGTAATCGCAGACTCATGGTTCGGAGTGGTTTGCGGCGATCAAATCTGTAATTTCCGCAGCAGTGCATGTACATGAACCGATCACAATTTAATTTGTTCCAACCCTTTTTATTCATCAACCCACAACAATTTAACAGTCCACACCATACAGCTCACAAGTCACAAGCTTTATTTATTTGTTCTCACTTGAGTACTTTTATTCTATGTACAGTACTCCATCTGCCAGTAGAGTACTCCGCTTCATTACTTGGGCAATTCGATCGTCATCCATCTGCCGGTAGCACCAAGTGTACTCCCGACCCCCGAGACGGTCGGCAGGTTGCACTCCGCCGCCGTGACCAGCGTGGCGGCGAACTCCCTCTGTGCCTCCCTCGGGCAGTCACGCCTGTCACCAAGGCGGCCCTCCAACACGTGGCCACCCTCCACGCGCACCCCATCCATGAGGACGCGCAGCGCCTCGCACCGGCAGTAATCCGGGACGGCCGCCAGCTCCCGGCAGCACCGCTCCTTCACCAGCATGGGCAGGCTGGGACCGCGGCCGCAGACCCGTTTGATCACGTAGGTGTGGCAGGTGGCTAACGCGTTGTGCGGGAAGGCCACCCCTGGCCGGCACTCGTCCTCAACGCTCTCCAGGGCGGCCACGGCGGCGAGGACCGAGAGCAAGACGGCGCCGGAGAGGAGGAAGCGGCGATGGTTGGATGCCATTGAAAGTTTGTTGGTCGTTGATTCACTCTCTTGGCCTAATGGGCAAGGATAGTGTCCATGATCTGCTGCTAAGCAGCTACATGTATGGATTGAGAGAGGCAAGAGATAAGAGTGCAAAGCGCGCAAGTAATGCTCATTTCTGTCTTGTTGGCGTTTATTTGGAGGTTCTTGCAACTGAATTTGGAACGTTCCTGCAAACTCGGTCTTCCTTCGACACATGTAGTTTACTTTCTGTTTTCTTTGGATAACATTTTCCCCATTTTTCCCTTCCGTTTCCCCCTTTTCTTTTGTCCTGGTCTTCATGTGTTTCAATAATACATATCCCACTAATGCTATTTTTAAATTTTTTCCAGGAAATAACTAATTTTTGTTTATGGTCTATATTTTTGTTTTGATTGTCATGCTTTTGTTTCACAGAAAAATAGTTAACATGAGCGAGTTTATCATATTTGTTCGTGCAATATGAAACATTTCCAATGTCATGTGAAAATATTTTTCCTTGAATAGATGAACGTATTATAACGGACGATGGCACATATTTTTACGAAAGATTTTTTTTATATGGAACATATTTTCGTGCAGAAATAATCTTTGAAGTTGTGTGAACATTTTATTTGACTGATCCCCCCCCCCCCCCCCCGCGCGGGGGGGGGGGGGGGTGGGGGTGGGGGGGGTGGGTGGGTGGGTGGGTATAGATATATACTAAGGGAATTGTTGCAATTTCGATGACCACTATCCTATGGCACGAGATCTCTCGCATGTTCGTTTTGAACACTGCCATACGAAGGGAAATTCAGTTGCTTATGAACTAGCTAGGATTGCTAGATTTTCACCCTCTAGCACTTGGTTTGATGATGCCTCTTGTGCATCACCTCTTTACTTGTTTACTTGTAAATGATGCTATCTTGACCACAAATTAATAAAGGGTTGTTGAATTTCCGGAAAAAGGGATGACTCATGTACAAAAAACATAGATCAACTCGCGTGAAATACTTTGTACTTCCGGTGAACTTCTATAATAGATCTGAGTACTTTGCAAAAAAAAAATCACATGATTTTTTTATTTGGGACCCATTAACAAATTTCATAGACTAAATATATCTGAAGGAATATTGTTCTATATAATATATTTATATCACATTGTGTTTTATTTGGCACATGACCAAAGTCAATCATATTCATGGAAACATTTTATTTCATATGCATGAATATATTATTTTACGCACAAAAATATTTCCCATAGATGATAAAATATATATGAAGGAAAAGGATTTTCCATGTGGAAAATTAATTTTTTGAAATATTTTCTAGAAGTTGTGTGTATTCGATACACATATTGTTTTTCCCATAGGTGGTAGAATAAATTATATTGAAACTAATTGAACATGCTTCTCGAGAACATCCCCATGGGTGAATTACTTAAATGGATACTACCCCAGTGTCAAAATATAAGACATTTTGATAGGCTAATTTAGCCTACCAAAACTTCTTATATTTTGGAACGGAGGTAGTATTTTTTAAAGAAGAATTTACGGTTTCTGTGTTGATTGTTGATGTTGTATTTTGGTACTTCTAAAACTTTATACCCCACTCACTTATGCAGGAATTGTGTAGCGAACCGGATGGATTTTCAAAGTGAGAAATTGTGAAATCATGAAAATGATTCTTTTAAATGTAAATAGGTGCTTCACACTCCCTGGTCTTGGCTTCTAATCTGGCCAAGGATGCATGCTCATGTAGTCCCTTTGGGTTACGGTGCGATTTAGGATCGATAAATATGTCTAGAGTGGGGGTGAATAGACTACAAAAACAAAAGATCGATTCTTTTTAAAAATTTAAATTTCCTTGGCAATTTTAGACTTTTCTACCAATCTATCAACCACCCTACACATGCAAGTCTACAATATTATAGGCAACATAATGTAAAGACATCCAAGTGAAAGTAAACAAGTATAGTTAGAGATACGTAAACACGGGTTATCTCAATGAAGATTTTTCATGTGTTTTGGATAGTTGGTGCTATCTTACATCCACATTGATGGAGACCACAAAGATGTCAGTTGCGAGAATCCATGAAGGAACGGTGCACGAAGGAGCAACCAATCTATTCTACCATGGCGTACGTTGGTACGTCTCCAACGTATTTATAATTTTTTATTGTTCCATGCTATTATAGTATATATCTTTGATGTTTTATGTGCGATTATATGCAATCATATATCATTTTTTAGACTAATCTATTAACATAGTGCCAGTTGCTGTTTTTGCCTGTTTTGGGCTTTTCGGGAAATCAATATCATACAGAGTCCAAACAAATAAAAAAAATTGGATTAATTTTTTCTGGACCAGAAGAGACCCTAGAAGGTTCGAGAGAAGGCCAGACGAGCCATGAGGGAGCAACAATCTCGGGAGGCGCGCCCCAGGGGGATGCCCCCAGGCTCGTGGGCCCCTCGTGACACGTCCAACCCTAATTCCACCTCTATAAATTCTCAAATATTCCCCTGACATCAGAGAGCCACCCGAAATATTTTTTCCGCCGCCGCAAGTTTCTATTCCCATGAGATCCCATCTGGAGGCCTTCTACGGTACTCCGTCAAAGGGGAATCGATCACGGAGGGGCTCTACATAGACCTTGCTGCCCTTCCAATGATGCGTGAGTAGTTTACCATAGACCTACAGGTCCATAGCTAGTAGCTAGATGGCTTCTTCTCTCTCTTTGATCTTCAATACAGTGTTCTCCTTGATGTTCTTGCAGATCTATTTGATGTAATGACTTTTTGCGGTGTGTTTGTTGGGTTCCGATGAGTTGTGACTTTACGATCAGATCTATCCATGAATATTATTTGAGTTTTCTCTGAACTCTTTTATGCATGATTGTTATAGCTTCGTATTTATCTCCGATCTATTGATTTGGTTTGTCCAACTATATTGATTTATCTTGCAATGGGAGAGGTGCTTTGGCCAACTATACAGTGTTCTCCTTGGCGCGCCCTGGTGGGTTGTGCCCACCTCAGTGGCCTCCCGTACCCCTTCTTTGCACTATAAATTCCCAAATATTCCGAAACCCCTCGGGGTTAACCTAGATCAGAAGTTTCGCTGCTGCAAGGCTCCGTAGCCATCGAAAACCAACCTAGACCCGTTCCGGCACCCTGTCGGAGGGGGAATCATCTCTGGTGGCCATCTTCATCATCCCGGCGGCCACCACAGTGAGGAGGGAGTAGTCCACCCTCGGGGCTGAGGGTTTGTACCAGTAGCTATGTGTTTAATCTCTCTTTCTCTCTCTCTCCCCCTCTCTCTCGTGATCTATATCATGGGCTTTGTTAATATAGTCGGATCATATGATGTTTCTCCCCTCTATACTCTTGTTGTGATAAATTGAATCTTTACCCTTCAAAGTTTTGTCTTGTCGGATTGAATATTCAGATATGATGTATGTCTTGCGGTATGAATACTTGAGGTGACAATGGGGTATCATATTGATTCACTTGATACGTGTTTTGGCATTCAACTCGCAGATTCCCGCGGTGATATTAGGGTAATCTATGCATAGGGGTTGATGCATATTTTTATTATCTTTTCTCCGATAGAAACTTTGGGGTCTCCTTGTAGTTCTTTGTGTTGGATTGAGTATTATGAATATGAATTTGCTTTGGTGTTATTTTAGTACGAACTCTAGGATAGATCGAACGGAAAGAATAGCTTTGTGTTATTTTAGTACGAACTTTTGAATAGATCGAACGGAAAGAATAGCTTTGAGGTGGTTTCGTACCCTATAAACAATTTCTTTCTTTTGTTCTCCACTAATAGGAACTCGGGAGTGATTCTTTATTGCACTTTGAGGGATAATTATATGATCCAACTATGTTAGCACTATTGATAGGTTGCACTACTGAAAGTACGGACTCTAGGCCTCATTTTTAAGCATTGCAATACCGTTTTTGTGCCCATTTACTATTTGCTATCTTGCTGTTTTTATTTATTCAGATTATAAAAATATATTTTTACCATCCATATTACACTTTTATCACCATCTCTTCGCCGAACTAGTGCACCTATACAATTTGCCATTGTATAGGGTGTGTTGGGACACAAGAGATTTCTTGTATTTGGTTGCAGGGTCATTTGAGAGAGACCATCTTCATCCTACACGTCTCACGGATTGATAAACCTTAGGTCATCCACTTGAGGAAAAGTTACTACTGTCCTACAAAACTCTGCGCTTGGAGGCCCAACACGTGTCTATAAGAATAAAGTTGCGTAGTAGACATCATGTAGTAATAGTAATAGATGTAGAATTGTTTCGGTCTACTTGTCTCGGACGTGATGCCTATATACATGATCATTTCCTTAGATATCATCATAATTATATGCTTTCCTATCAATTGCCCAACAGTAATTTATTTACCCATCATATGCTCTTTTCAAGAGAGAAGCCTGTAGTGAAAATATGGCCCCGGGTCTACTTTTTATCATATATTAAAACCAAAAATACTTTGCTACCATTTTTCTTCCTTTATTTCATTTTGTATTTTTGTTCGATCTATATATCTATCACCATACAATTTAATCTTGCAAGTAACCGCTGAGGGATTGCCAACCTCTTATTTGCGTTGGGTGCAAGGATGTGTTATCTTGTGTGTAGGTACTGCTAACGAGGTATTGAGTGTTTCTCCTACTGGACCGATAAACTTGGTTCTTAACTGAGGGAAATACTTATGTCTACTGTACTACATCATTCTCTCCTCTTCGAGGAAATCCCAACGCAACTCACAAGTAGCAGGAATAATTTCTGATGCTGTTGCCGAAGAGACGTCATCAACATCTATCAAGTACCTTGATACGTCTCCAACATATCTATAATTTTTGATTGTTCCATGCTATTTATCTATCTTGGATGTTTTATATGCATTTATATGCTATTTTATATGATTTTTGGGACTAACCTATTAACCTAGAGCCCGGTGCCAGTTTTTGTTTTTTTCCTTGTTTTTGAGCTTCGCAGGAAATGAGTATCAAACGGAGTCCAATTGACCTGAAACTTTACGACGATTGTTTTTGGACCAAAAGAAGCCCACGGAGTACCGGAGATGCACCAGAAGAGTCCCGGGGCCACCACAAGGGTAGAGGGCGTCCCCACCCCCTAGGGCGCGCCCTCCGACCTTGTGGGCCCCTCGTGGACTCCGCTGACTTGTTCTTGATGCCAACACCTCTTATATATCCCCAACCTCCAGAACAGAACCTAGATCAGGAGTTCCGCCGCCACTAGCCTCTGTAGCCAACAAAAACCAATCGGGACCCTGTTCCGGCACCCTGCCGGAGGGGGAAATAATCACCGGTGGCCATCTTCATCATCCCGACGCTCTCCATGACAAGGAGGGAGTAGTTCACCCTCGGGGCTGAGGATATGTACTAGTAGCTATGTGTTTGATCTCTCTCTCTCTCATGTTCTTGATTTGGCACGATCTTGATGTACCACAAGCTTTGCTATTATAGTTGGATCTTATGATGTTTCTCCCCCTCTACCTTCTTGTAATGGATTGAGTTTTCCCTTTGAAGTTATCTTATCGGATTGAGTCTTTAAGGATTTGAGAACACTTGATGTATGTCTTGCGTGGGATGCCCGTGGTGACATTGGGGTATTCTATTGATCCACTTGATGTATGTCTTGGTGATCAACTTGCGGATCCTATGACCTTGTGAACTTATGTATAGGGGTTGGCACACGTTTTCGTCTTGACTCTCCGGTAGAAACTTTGGGGCACTCTTTGAAGTTCTTTGTGTTGGTTTGAATAGATGAATCTGAGATTGTGTGATGCATATCGTATAATCAAACCCACGGATACTTGTGCTGACATTGGAGTATCTAGGTGACATTAGGGTTTTCATTGATGTGTGTCTTAAGGTGTTATTTTAGTATGAACTCTAGGGCTATTTGTGACACTTATAGTAATAGCCCAATAGATCGATCAGAAAGAATAATTTTGAGGTGGTTTCGTACCCTACAATAATCTCTTCGTTTGTTCTCCGTTATTAGTGACTTTGGAATGACTCTTTGTTGCATGTTGAGGGATTTTTATATGATCTAATTATGTTATCAGTGTTGAGAGAACTTGCACTAGTGAAAGTATGAACCCTAGGCCTTGTTTCGAAGCATTGCAATACCGTTTTTTCTCACTTTTGTTACTAGTTACATTGCTGTTTTTATATTTTCAGATTACAAAAACCTATATCTACCATCCATATTGCACTTGTATCACCATCTCTTCGCCGAACTAGTGCACCTATACAACTTACCATTGTATTGGGTGTGTTGGGGACACAAGAGACTCTTTGTTATTTGGTTGCAGGGTTGTTTGAGAGAGACCATCTTCATCCTACGCCTCCCACGGATGGATAAACCTTAGGTCATCCACTTGAGGGAAATTTGCTGCTGTCCTACAAAACTCTGCACTTGGAGGCCCAACAACGTCTACAAGGATAAAGTTGCGTAGTAGACATCATACCTTCACATAAAATTTCATCTCCTTGCATTTACATTATTTTCCATTTGCCTCTCGCTTTCATCTCCCCCACTGCTAAAAAGTTTTACTAAAATTAGAAAAATATTTTCCTTTTGCCTTTTTGCATGTTTTCTTGTTTGTTTGCTTGAAGCTTCTATCATGGATGATTTTGGCATGGCGGAAAGTGAGGATGGTAAAACTCCTAAAATTGAAATTTCTACCAATCTTGATGCTAAAACTTTTGTGATGGGACAAGGGAATGTTATAGGAAAAAATGTTATCCAAGAATTCTTTAATTGCATTGGAACATTGGCTTGTGATGATGATCCTATACTTATAATAGCCAAAAATTATGCCAAACCTATTTATGCACTTGTTCCTAAACTTGAGATAAGATTTATCCACCCATTTGTGACGCCCCCGATTCAATCGTACACTAATCATACATGCAAATGTGTATGATCAAGATGAGGGACTCAGAAGATATCACAACACATCTCTAGACACAAATTAAAGTCATACAAGCTTTATATTACAAGCCAGGGGCCTCGAGGGCTCGAATACATAAGCTCAAATACAAACGAGTCAGCGAAAGCAACAATATCTGAGTAACACACATAATTAAACAACTCTGCCTTAAGAAGGCTGACACAAACAACATCGATGATCGAAAAGGCAAGGCCTCCTGCCTGGGAGCCTCCTTGTTGGGGAACGCAATATTTCAAAAAAATTCCTACTATCACGCAAGATCTATCTAGGAGATGCATAGCAACGAGCGGGGATAGTGTGTCCATGTACCCTCGTAGACCGAAAGCGGAAATGTTTAGTAACACGGTTGATGTAGTCGAACGTCTTCGTGATCCAACCGATCGAAGTACCGAACACACGACACCTCCAAGATCTGCACACATTCAGCTCGGTGACGTCCCTCGTACTCTTGATATAGTTGAGGCCGAGGGAGAGTTTCGTCAGCACGACGGCATGGTGACGGTGATGATGATGTTATCGGCGCAGGGCTTCGCCTAAGCATTACGACGATATGGCCGAGGTGTTAACTCTGGAGGGGGGCGCCGCACACGGCTAGGAACAATTGATGTGTGTTCTAGGGGTGCCCTCCCCATGTATATAAAGGAGGGAGAGGGAGGGAGGCAGCCTAGGGCGCGCCAAAGTAGGAGAAATCCTACCTGGGCCCCTAGTCCAATTCGCCCCCCTCACCATATTTGGACAAGGGGGAAAGGAAGGAGGGGGGAGACGAAGGAAGTAGGAGTCCTACTTCATACTTTCCTTTTCCTCCTCTCGTTTTCCTTTCTCCCCATGTGGCTGGCCCTATAGGGGCGCACCAGCCCCTTGTGGGCTGGTGTGTTCCCTTACTTGGCCCATTAAGCCCATATCTTTGTCGGGGTTTGCCCGGAACCCCTTCCGGTGACCCGGTATCACCCGAAACACTTCCGATGTCCGAATATAGCCTTTCAATATATGAATCTTTACCTATCGACCATTTCGAGACTCCTCGTCATGTTCGTGATCTCATCCGGGACTTTGTACAAACTTCGGTACATCAAATCACATAACTCATAATATAAATCGTTATCGAACGTTAAGCGTGCTGACCCTACGGGTTCGAGATTTATGTAGTCATGACCGAGACACATCTCCAGTCAATAACCAATAGCAGAACCTAGATGCTCATATTGGCTCCTACATATTCTACGAAGATCTTTATTGGTCAAACGGCATAACAACATACGTTGTTCCCTTTGTCATCGGTATGTTACTTGCCCTAGATTCGATCATCGGTATCATCATACCTAGTTCAATATCATTACCGGCAAGTCTCTTTACTCGTTCCATAATGCATCATCCCGCAACTAACTCATTAGTCACATTGCTTGCAAGGCTTATAGTGATGAGCATTACCGAGAGGGCCCAGAGATACCTCTCCGATACATGGAGTGACAAATCATAATCTCGATCTATCCAACTCAACAAACACCATCGGAGACACCTGTAGAGCATCTTTATAATCAGCCAGTTATGTTGTGTCGTTTGATAGCACACAAGGTGTTCCTCCGGTATTCGGGAGTTGCATAATATCATAGTCAGAGGAACATGTATAAGTGATGATGAAAGCAATAGAAATAAAACTAAACGATCATTTATGCTAACCTAACGAATGGGTCATGTCCATCACATCATTATCTAATGATGTGATCCCGTTCATCAAATGACAACACATGTCTATGGTTAGGAAACTTAACCATCTTTGATTAACGAGCTAGTCAAGTAGAGGCATACTAGGGACACTCTGTTTGTCTATGTATTCACACATGTACTAAGTTTCTAGTTAATACAATTCTAGCATGAATAATAGACATTTATCATGATATAAGGAAATATAAATAACAATGTTATTATTGCCTCTAGGGCATATTTCCTTCACTCCTAACTACTCCTAGTCGTCGTCGGCCTCCAAGTAGTAGTAGGCACCCTCGGGGTAGTAGTAGTAGTCGCCGGTGGTGGCATCTGGCTCCTGGGATCGGTCATCTGGTCGCAACAATGAGGTATAGGGGAAAATAAGTAGCAAAGCAACTGTGAGTACTCGTCCAAAGTACTCGCAAGACTTACATCAGATCTATGCTAAGTATGCATCGGTATCAAAGGAATGGGGCTATATCTTTGGACCGAACTGCAGAAATGCCAGAAGAGAAGGGAAAGCCTAGCCTATCGAAGGCTAGCATCTTGAATTGTCGTGCAGCATTAGAAGAGTGCATAATAGCTTTTATAAGTAGCAAGTATGTCATAGTAACAACGCCTAGAGATCCTTTCTCTACTCCCTGTGAGAGAGTAATCCTAGAGCCATCATATCCATTTGATGCCTCAGCATCCAGTTCTAGTTGTATCGATTAGGATACAACTCCGAGTGTCCCTTACCGTGGACAAGGCTATTCTAATAGATTAATATTCCCTATAGGGGTGCACAAAATTACCCAACACGCTTGATTAACTCCGGCCGAGCACACCATCAGATCATACCCGACCTCGGCTGATCGACACACCGCAGTTCTACCTAGGCTCAACAGAGAGGCCAACCCACCGGCCTACATCCTAAATGTGAAGGGGTCATGGGTCAATTATCCTTTGCAATCCTACACGTTGCGAACGCGGCCTAGAGTAGACTCACCCCTATATACAAGCGCATGTGGTTACCGTCCAACCGGGCGCGTGCCAATAAACTGCTGACGTCTGTGTGCTTTTGGAAGAATCATACGATGTAGATTGCCCATACTTATTCCCACATGGTGGTCAGTGCGAAAAGGCCAGAGGCCTACTTGGATCACATATCCAAACCGTTAGTGTCTTGGGAGCACGCAGTAATGATCAATGATCCACGATATGTGGTCCCACCGCCCTGTCTCATGAACTTATGACAAGGGCTAAGAATGCCCGGCCGTGCCGCGTAGTTATCCCGCGGGTACCCTCCAGGTCAACCCGACTTCACATCACCCGCGGGTGCACCTCGGGGCCGACCCAATATCATCATGGTTTTGTGGTAAAAGTCAAAGTAACCGTGTGTCGATGACACCAAAGGGGAATCCGAGGAATCACCCTCGATGGGTTCCACTTGATGTAACTGTCAAGGTGAACTTGGAGGAATCACCCCCGGGGTTCACTCTTGATGTGTTGTACGACAGAGTCGTTATCAGGAGTGGTGAAGGAGAAATCACCCTTCGTAGACCACGACCGATCAACTACACCACAAAGATCTCATCAGAAGTGTTGTATGAGGTATTACCCTGGACACTCGATAATAACCCTGCAGTGTCGTACAACTAAGGGAGTGATGTGATGTGTCGGGCTCAGGATGTTGATCACGTTGATCGAGTCATCAGTCATAAATGGGGGAAACAAGGACAAGGTGAGGGGTCACTAGTGTATCACTAACCAACCTATACTAAGAATTTTTAGGATAAGCAGGTAAGGTACAAAGGCAAGTTACAAAAGCAGGTTATGCATTAGAATAGGAGCAATCAATTACAGTAGCATAATCTAATGTAAGCATGAGAGAGAATGGAATGGGCGACATAGGAATGATCAAGGGGGTTTGCTTGCCTGGAAGCTCTGCCGAGAGTGGCTGAACGTCACGGGTGTAGTCGTACTCTGTAGCAGCGTCAGTCTCGGTGTCTATCAGAGAGGAGAGGGGGAGGAAACAATAAATATAATGCAAACAGATGCATCACTATGCATGACATGACAATATGCAGTGCTAGGGGTGACCTAACGCAGTACTACACGTTGCACATGAAGTGGTAAAACACGTGGGAATGTTTTCCCATCGTTTGACATTTTCCGAACAAATGAAAGAGAGGGAAACGTTCCATATCCATCATGCTAGAGGCATGTGACAGATGAACGGATTGCATATTCATATTTGTTTCATTTTTCTGAGCAACTTTCATATATAAATTATTTTCATATGAATTATATATTATTTTATATGATTTTTCAAAGTTTTAAACATTTTCTAAAATTAATATTATTTAAATTAATTCGTAAATATTATTATTGTGTCAGCATGATGTCAGCAGTCAATCCAGCTGGTCCAGGTCAAATCTGATAGCTGGGTCCCACATGTCATAGACAGTGAGGTTAACAGAGTTTAAATTTAAACTAATTAGATAATTAGGCACCTGGGCCCACCTGTTAGTCACTAATTAAGTTAATTAATTATTTTTAATTTGTTTTTTGTTAATTATTGGTCAATTGTTGGGGCCTCCGCAGTCAGCACGTTGACTGGGTCAACGTGGTCAAAGGGGTCAGCAGGGCTACTGGGGCCACCAGTCAGTGACCCAGGGGTGGCATCAGGCCAGCCACGTCGGCACTATGTCGGAGAGGGCTTTGACTAGCCTCTCCCATAGCGGAGCGGCTCGGGAGCTCGCGAGATTCGCCTACGGGCGGTTAAATTGAGCACGGGCGAGCGCGTTTAAATGGGGCAACGCAGCCACATCGATTGGTGCTGAGCCAGGGCGGCCGAAAGCGGCACAGGCGTCGAGGTGGAGCGGTAGCCGTGTTCAGACGATGGTGGGGATCGGGCTATGAGGCACGGGAGAGAGAGCGGGTGCGTGCCTTGGGTTCAGGCGGGGGTGCTAAGCACGAACGCGAGCTCGGGTGTGGGCTGCGGCCATGGGAGCCACGCCGGCGAGCTCGACCGCGGCGGTGGGAGCACGACAACGAGGCGAGGCGGTTACGGCCACAAAGAGGTTCAGGGAGAGAGAAAGAGGAAGAGCGGGGCTCACTGTTGTTGCTGGGAAGGTGATGTCTACTACACAACCTTCTTCTTGTAGACGTTGTTGGGCCTCCAAGTGCAGAGGTTTGTAGGACAGTAGCAAATTTCCCTCAAGTGGATGACCTAAGGTTTATCAATCTGTGGGAGGCGTAGGATGAAAATGGTCTCTCTCAAACAACCCTGCAACCAAATAATAAAGAGTCTCTTGTGTCCCCAACACACCCAATACAATGGTAAATTGTATAGGTGCACTAGTTCGGTGAAGAGATGGTGATACAAGTGCAATATAGATGATAGATATAGCTTTTTCGTAATCTAAAAATATAAAAACAGCAAGGTAACTAATGATAAAAGTCAGCGAAAACGGTATTGTAATGCTAGGAAACAAGGCCTAGGGTTCATACTTTCACTAGTGCAAGTTCTCTCAACAATAATAACATAATTGGATCATATAACTATCCCTCAACATGCAACAAAGAGTCACTCCAAAGTCACTAATAGCGGAGAACAAACGGAGAGATTATTGTAGGGTACGAAACCACCTCAAAGTTATCCTTTCTGATCGATCTATTCAAGAGTCCGTAGTAAAATAACACGAAGCTATTCTTTCCGTTCAATCTATCATAGAGTTCGTACTAGAATAACACCTTAAGACACAAATCAACCAAAACCCAAATCTCACCTAGATACTCCAATGTCACCTCAAGTATCCATGGATATGATTATACGATATGCATCACACAATCTCAGATTCATCTATTCAACCAACACAAAGAACTTCAAAGAGTGCCCCAAAGTTTCTATCGGAGAGTCAAGACGAAAACGTGTGCCAACCCCTGTGCATAAGTTCACGAGGTCACGGAACTCGCAAGTTGATCACCAAAACATACATCAGGTGGATCACTTGATATCCCATTGTCACCATAGATAAGCACATGCAAGACATACATCAAGTGTTCTCAAATCATTAAAGACTCAATCCGATAAGATAACTTCAAAGGGAAAACTCAATTCATCACAAGAGAGTAGAGGGGGAGAATCATAAGATCCAACTATAATAGCAAAGCTCGCGATACATCAAGATCGTACCACCTCAAGAACACAAGAGAGAGATCAAACACATAGCTACTGGTACATACCCTCAGCCCTGAGGGGGAACTACTCCCTCCTCGTCATGGAGAGCGCCGGGATGATGAAGATGGCCATCGGAGAGGGATTCCTCCCCTCCGACAGGGTGCCAGAATGGGTCTAGATTGGTTTTCGGTGGCTATGGAGGCTTCTGGCGGCGGAACTCCCGATCTATTCTGCTCCTTGATGTTTTTAAGGTATATGGACATATATAGGCGAAAGAAGTCGGTCAGGGGAGCCACAAGGGGCCCACGAGGGTGGGGGGCGCGCCCAGGGGGGCAGGCGCGCCTCCCTGCCTTGTGGCCACCTCAAAGATTCCTTGACTTCAACTCCAAGTCTCCTGGATCACGTTCGTTCCAAAAATCACGCTCCTGAAGGTTTCATTTCGTTTGGACTCCGTTTGATATTCCTTTTCTGCAAAACACTGAAACAAGGGGAAAAAACAGAAACTGGCACCGGGCTCTGGGTTAATATGTTAGTCCCAAAAATAATATAAAAGTGCATAATAAAGCCCATAAACATCCAAAACATATAATATAATAGCATGAAACAATCAAAAATTATAGATACGTTGGAGACATATCAGCATCCCCAAGCTTAATTCCTGCTCGTCCTCGAGTAGGTAAATGATAAAAAACAGAATTTTTTGATGTGGAATGCTACCTAACATACTTATCCATGAAATTCTCTTTATTGTGGCAAGAATATTCAGATCCATAAGACTCAAGACAAAAGTTTAATATTGACATAAAAATAATAATACTTCAAGCATACTAACAAAGTAATCATGTCTTCTCAAAATAACATGGCCAAAGAAAGCTATCCCTATAAAATCATATAGTCTGGCTATGCTCTATCTTCATCACACAAAATATTTAAATCATGCACAACCCCGATGACAAGCCAAGCAATTGTTTCATACTTTTGATGTTCTCAAACTTTTTCAATCTTCACGCAATATATGAGCGTGAGCCATGGATATAGCACTGTATGTGGAATAGAAGGGTGGTTGTGGAGAAGACAAAAAAGGAGAGGATAGTCTCACATCAACTAGGCGTATCAGCGGGCTATGGAGATGCCCATCAATAGATATCAATGTGAGTGAGTAGGGATTGCCATGCAACCGATGCACTAGAGCTATAAGTGTATGAAATCTCAAAAAGAAACTAAGTGGGTGTGCATCCAACTCGCTTGCTCACGAAGACCTAGGGCATTTTGAGGAAGCCCATCATTGGAATATACAAGCCAAGTTCTATAATGAAAGATTCTCACTAGTATATGAAAGTGACAACATAGGAGACTCTCTATCATGAAGATCATGGTGCTACTTTGAAGCACAAGTGTGGTAAAAGGATAGTAGCATTGTCCCTTCTCTCTTTTTCTCTTATTTTTTGGGCCTTCTCCCTTTTTATGGCCTTTTTTCCATCCGGAGTCTCATCCCGACTTGTGGGGGAATCATAGTCTCCATCATCCTTTCCTCACTAGGACAATGCTCTAATAATGATGATTATCACACTTTTATTTACTTACAACTCAAGAATTACAACTTGATACTTAGAACAAAATGTGAATCTATATGAATGCCTCCGGCGGTGTACCGGGATGTGCAATGAATCAAGAGTGACGTGTATGAAAGAATTATGAACGGTGGCTTTGCCACAAATACAATGTCAACTACATGATCATGCAAAGCAATATGACAATGATGAAGCATGTCATAATAAACAAAACGGTGGAAAGTTGCATGGCAATATATCTCGGAATGGCTATGGAAATGCCATAATAGGTAGGTATGGTGGCTGTTTTGAGGAAGGTATATGGTGGGTGTAAGATACCGGTGAAAGGTGCGTGATATTAGGGAGGCTAGCAATGGTGGAAGGGTGAGAGTGTGTATAATCCATGGACTCAACACTAGTCATAAAGAACTCACATACTTACTGCAAAAATCTATTAGTTATTGTAACAAAGTACTACGTGCATGCTCCTAGGGGGTAGATTGGTAGGAAAAGACCATCGCTCGTCCCCGACCGCCACTCATAAGGAAGAAAAACAATAAATAAATCATGCTCCAACTTCATCACATAACAGTTCACCATACGTGCATGCTACGGGAATCAAAAACTTTAACACAAGTATCTCTCAAATTCACAACTACTCAACTAGCATGACTCTAATATCTCCATCTTCATATCTCAAAACAATCATCAAGTATCAAACTTCTCATAGTATTCAATGCACTTTATATGAAAGTTTTTATTATACCCATCTTGGATGCCCATCATATTAGGACTAGTTTCATAACCAAAGCAAATCACCATGTTGTTCTAAAGACTCTCAAAATAATATAAGTAATGCATGAGAGTGATACGTCCATTTTGCATCATGCTTTTATATCGATATTTATTGCATTATGGACTGTTATTTCACTTTATGTCACAATACTTATGGCTATTCTCTCTTATTTTACAAGGTTTACATAAGGAGGGAGAATGCCGTCAGCTGGAATTCTGGGCTGGAAAAGGAGCAAATATTAGAGACCTATTCTGCGCAACTCCAAAAGTCCTGAAACTCCACGGAACATCTTAAAATAAATAAAGAAAATTCCTCGCCAAAGATGAAGGCCAGGGGGCCCACACCCTGCTCACGAGGGTGGGGGGCGCCCCCCTAGGGCGCCCTCTACCTCATGGGCCCCCTGGTGGCTCTCCGACGTCCATCTTCTCCTATATGAAGTCTTTCGATGAGAAAAAATAAGAAGGAACTTTTCGGGACGAGACTCCGCCGCCACGAGGCGGAACCTTGGCGGAACCAATCTAGAGCTCCGACAGAGCTGTTCTGCCGGGGATACTTCCCTCCGGGAGGGGGAAATCATCACCATCGTCATCACCAACACTCCTATCATTGGGAGAGGGCAATCTCCATCAACATCTTCACCAGCACCATCTCATCTCCAAACCCTAGTTCATATCCTGTATCCAATTCTTGTCTCAAAGTCCGGGATTGGTGCTAGTAGGTTGCTAGTAGTGTTGATTACTCCTTGTAGTTGATGCTAGTTGGTTTATTTGGTGGAAGATCATATGTTCAGATCCTATATGCATATTATTACCCCTCTGATTATGAAATATGAATATACTTTGTGAGTAATTACGTTTGTTCCTGAGGACAAGGGAGAAGTTTTGCTATCAGTAGTCATGTGAATTTGGTATTCGTTTGATATTTTGATAAGATGTATATTGTCTAGCCTCTAGTGGTGTTATGTGAACATCGACTACATAACACTTCACCATTATTTGGGCCTAGAGGAAGGCATTAGGAAGTAATAAGTAGATGATGGGTTGCTAGAGTGACAGAAGCTTAAACCCTAGTTTATGCGTTGCTTCGTAAGGGGCTGATTTGGATCCACATGTTTCATGCTATGGTTAGGTTTACCTTAATACTTTTGTTGTAGTTGCGGATGCTTGCAGTAGAGGTTAATCATAAGTGGGATGCTTGTTCAAGTAAGAACAGCACCCAAGCACCGGTCCACCCACATATCAAATTATCAAAGTATTGAACATGAATCATATGAACGTGATGAAAACTAGCTTGACGATATTCCCATGTGTCCTCGGGAGCGCTTTTCCTATTATAAGAGTTTGTTCCGGCTTGTCCTTTGCTACAAAAAGGATTGGTCCACCTTGCTGCACTTTATTTACTTTTGTTACTTGTTGCTCGTTACAATTTATCTTATCACAAAACTATCTATTACCACTTATTTCAGTACTTGCAGAGAATACCTTGCTGAAAACCGCTTATCATTTCCTTCTGCTCCTCGTTGGGTTCGACAGTCTTACTTATCGAAAGGACTATGATAGATCCCCTATACTTGTGGGTCATCAAGACTCTTTTCTGGCGCCGTTGCCGGGGAGTGTAGCGCCTTTGGTAGGTGGAATTTAGTATATAGTGTGCTGAAATTTACTGTCACTTGCTACTATGGAAAGTAATTCTCTGAGGGGCTTGTTCGGGATATCTTCACCCGTCCAGTAGAGCAAAGAGTTGCTCCTCAACCTATTCAACCTATTGAAAATGAAACTCCTTTTGAATTTCCTTCGGGTATGATGGAAAAACTACTAGCTAACCCTTTTACAGGAGATGGAACAAAGCATCCTGATGAGCACTTAATATATGTGGATGAAGTTTGTGGATTATTTAAGCTTGCAGGTATACCCGATGATGTTGCTAAGAAGAAGGTCTTCCCTTTATCTTTGAAGGTAGACGCATTGATATGGTATAGGCTATGTGATGATATGAGATCATGGGACTATAAAAGATTGAAGTTGGAATTTCATCAAAAGTATTACCCTATGCATCTTGTTCATCGTGATCGCAATTATATATATAATTTCTGGCCTCGCGAAGGAGAAAGCATCACTCAAGCTTGGGGGAGGCTTAAATCAATGTTATACTCATGCCCCAATCATGAGCTCTCGAGAGAAATAATTATGCAAAGTTTTTATGCTCGGCTTTCTCATAATAATCAAACCGTTATCGATACTTCTTGTGCTAGCTCTTTTATGATGAAGACTATTGAATTCAGATGGAATTTATTGGATAGAATTAAACACAACTCTAAAGATTGGGACCTCGACGAAGGTAAGGAGTCAGGTATGACACCTAAGTTTGATTGTGTTAAATCTTTTATGGACACCGATATTTTCTGTAAGTTTAGCACTAAATATGGACTTGACTCTGAGATAGTAGCTTCTTTCTGTGAATCTTTTGCTACTTATGTTGATCTCCCTAAGGAGAAGTGGTTTAAATATCATCCTCCCATATAAGTAAAAGTAGCTGCACCTATTAAAGTTGAATAAAAGACTATCACTTATAATGATCCTATTGTTCCTACTTCTTATGTTGAGAAACCACCTTTCCCTGTTAGAATAAAGGATCATGCTAAAGCTTCAACTGTTGTTCGTAAAAGCAATATTAGAACTTATACACCTCCTGAGCAAGTTAAAGTAGAACCTAATATTGCTATTGTTAAAGATCTCTTGTCTGATAATGTTGATGGGCATGTTATTCAGTTCGAAGGTGAAACTGCTAGAATTGCTAAACCTTGTGATAAAGATAAACATAGACCTGTGGTAGGCGTGCCTGTTATTTATGTTAAAAAAGGAGATCATTGTTATCATGGTGTAGGATCGAAAGTATGTCTAGAGGGGGGGGGGTGATTAGACTACTTGACCAAATAAAAACTTAACCTTTTCCCAATTTCAGTTCTTGGCAGATTTTAGCTATTGTAGGACAAGTCAAGCAATCATCACACGATTCAAGCAAGCATGCAAAGAGTATATTGGCAGCGGAAAGTAAAGCATGCAACTTGCAAGAATGTAAAGGGAAGGGTTTGGAGAATTCAAACGCAATTGGAGACACGGATGTTTTTCCCGTGGTTCGGATAGGTGGTGCTATCCTACATCCACGTTGATGGAGACTTCAACCCACAAAGGGTAACGGTTGCGCGAGTCCACAAAGGGCTCCACCCACAAAGGGTAACGGTTGCGCGAGTCCACACAGGGCTCCACCCACGAAGGGTCCACGAAGAAGCAACCACCCATAAAGGGTCCACGAAGAAGCAACCTTGTCTATCCCACCATGGCCATCGCCCACACATGACTTGCCTCACTAGCGGTAGATCTTCACAAAGTAGGCTATCTCCTTGCCCTTACAAACTCCTTGGTTCAACTCCACAATCTTGTCGGAGGCTCCCAAGTGACACCTAGCCAATCTAGGAGACACCACTCTCCAAGAAGTAACAAATGGTGTGTAGGTAATGAACTCCTTGCTCTTGTGCTTCAAATGATAGTCTCCCCAACACTCAACTCTCTCTCATAGGATTTGGATTTTGTGGAAAGAATATTTGAGTGGAAAGCAACTTGGGGAAGGCTAGAGATCAAGATTCATATGGTAGGAATGGAATATCTTGGTCTCAACACATGAGTAGGTGGTTCTCTCTCAGAACATATGAGTTGGAATTGTGTGTGTGTTCTGATGGCTCTCTCCTCGAATGAAGAGGAGGTGGAGGGGTATATATAGCCTCCACACAAAATCCAACCGTTACACACAGTTTTCCAATCTCGGTGGGACCGAATCAACAAACTCGGTCGGACCGAAAATGTAAACCTAGTGACCGTTAGAGATTTTCGGTGGGACTGACATGCAACTCGGTAGGACTGATATGGTTAGGGTTTGAGCATAACGTAATCTCGGTGAGACCGATTACACAAACTCGGTGAGACCGAATTTGGTAATTAGCTAACCAGAGAGTTGGTCAGGCAAACTCGGTGGGACCGATTTGCTCTTTCGGTGAGACCGAAAAGTTACAAAAAGGAAACACTGAATTTACATTGCAATCTCAGTGGGACCGATTCGCTCTTTCGGTGAGACCGAAAAGTTACGAAAGGGAAACAGAGAGTTTGCAATCCCATCTTGGTGAGACCGAGATCCCTATCGGTAGAACCGAAATGCTAGGGTTTGGCAGTGGCTTTTGACAAATGAAACTCGGTGGCGCCGGATAGGAAGAATCGGTATGACCGAGTTTGGCTTAGGGTTTAGGTAAAATGTGGATATGGGAAAGTAGTTGAGGGTTTTGGAGCATATCACTAAGCACATGAAGCAAGAGGCTCATTAAGCAACACCTCATCCCTCCTTGATAGTATTGGCTTTTCCTAAGGACTCAATGTGATCTTGGATCACTAAAATATAAAATGAAGAGTCTTGAGCTTTTGAGCTTGAGCCAATCCTTTGTCCTTAGAATTTTGAGGGTTCCACTTTCACATCCATGCCATGCCAATCATTGAGCTTTCCTGAAATAATCATCTTGGAATAGTATTAGCTCAATGAGCTATATGTTTTTATGAATTACCAAAACCACCTAGGGATAGTTGCACTTTCAATCTCCCCCTTTTTGGTAATTGATGACAACATATAGATCAAAGCTTCGACAAATGATAATAAGCATGAAATATATCGTCTCTTTGAGAAGTATGTGATAAGTAAGAGCTCCCCCTAAATTTGTGCATATTTAAAATTTGCTTTGGACTGCAAATGCACAAGGAGTTAGAGTCATGGGTTACTCTTCCATGTCACATACATGTTGGTGGAGCGCTTAAAATGATAAGAATGAAATACATGCACTCATCACCAAGAATAGTGAATGATCACATAAGATAGATAAGATAATAGCATTAAGCAAACATTAAGTGTAGCTTATGATCAAACACATGATCATCAATGTCTCACAGATAATGACGTAGTATCTCAAGCACTCAAAAGCAAACAGTTCGAAAAAACCACCAAATAAAGCAAGAGAGAAAAAAGCAACACTCTCTCTCTCGAAGCCTATGATCTATACATTTTTCTCCCCCTTTGGCAACAAGTTACCAAAAAGTTCCTAGAAAATGCATAGTGCTAGATCGATGCTCAGGCTTGATCTTCAGGTGGTGGTGGAGTCCGGATCACTCCAAGGACGAAGGCTTCCGTAGACGCTGAAGTAGACGCTGGAGTTGGAGCTGAAGTAGATGCTGGAGCTGGTGGAACTGAGGCTGTAGCTGGTGCTGAAGTGGTGGCTCTGGTGTCAGCAACTAGCACGGCAGATGACCTCGGACCTCGTGGCACTCTAGCAAAGGCATCTGTGGTAGTCCTGCCTCTCCTCTCCTACATGTCATCCTGGAGCTGCTCCACTGCAGTCTGAATCTCTGTCACCTTGACATCCAAGTCATAGAACTTTTGTTCCATGATCCTTTCTAAGCTTGCCTGGTTCTGAGTTAGGGTGGCTAGTCCTTTCTCAATCCGCAGGGTGGATGCAATCAGGTAACCAAGCTACTCTTGTTTGGTCTTCAGGAAATATTCAGATGCCTCCTCTTGAGTTGGCATCTTGGCAGCTTTCTCCTTCCTTGCCTTCTCCTTCTTGGCTTGTGCTTGGGCAGATGATGGCTCATTCTCAGTCATGACTACTTGATTGTCCTCAAAACCTGGACGGATGGGCAGGTGTTCCTTGTCCAATAAGTATATGCCCGTGCCCATCTTTGAGTTGATGAGCTCCTGAATCTGAGGGGCATAACCACATCTCCTCTTCTGATCAGCTGCTGTCCTCTTGATGGTCTCTACCATGAGGCTCATCACCTTGAATTTTTGTGGCACATCAAAGATATGTAGCAAATTGATCGCATGGCCTCTGATCATCTTGTGATCTCCAGACTTGGGCAATAAGGTGTGCCTCAGTATCCAATTGATTGTTGGCAGCCCTGACAGAAGATAATGCACAGACCCAAACTTGAAAGTCTCAAGTGCCTCATTTGGAATTTCCTTGTACATGTTGGACATAGAGTTGTGGTCCATCTTCTTCTTGGCATAAATGTCCAAGTCATCTGCTTGCTCCTCTGGGGCATTGATCAACTTTGCCCATTCCTCAACAGTTGATTGGTACCTCGTACCTTCAGACATCCATGTGATCCTTCCATCTGGGTAGAAGTGTGCTGTGGAGTAGAACTGCATGATTAGCTCCTCGTTCCACTTTGTGAGCTTCTGCCCAACAAAGTCTGCAACTCCACACGCACTAAAGCTGTCATACACTCCAGGGTAGTGTTCCTCATTTTCCTTCATGTAGTTCCAGTCTACCCATCTCATGTCACAAACTATGGGCTTCTTATCTAGCAGCACTGTCTCATAGAAGTCCTGCTGTTCCTTGGTGTGAAATCTGTAGTCCACAGCAGTCCTTCTCCTTGAAGCATACGGGTCTGCTTCTCTCCACTTCCTCAGCCCTGAGTCTCTCCCGAGCTTCATGTCCTCAGCCACAGGATGAGCATCGTTGTGGTCTGGGATCTTGGGCTTGAGTTTTCTGAGAACTTGCTCTTCATCCTCTTCTTCAGCAGCTTCAGGCACTGGGGCCTTGTTCTTTTCAGCAGCAGGTATGCTCCTTGTATTTCTCTTTGGTGTTGTCTTGACCTTTGATGCAGCCTTGGGCTTAGATGCAGTAGCCCCTGATTTGATAGCATCACCCATTAGCTTGGGTGCCTTAGGTGCTGGTGCAGCAACCTCTTCTTCCTCTTCCTCTTCCATGATGGAAGCCTTTCCAAGCACTCTGGCTACGGTCTTCTTGACCCTTTCCTTCCTCTTCTTGCCTTCAGCAGCAACTGGCTCTTTGAGTGTAGGCTGTTCAGTTGAGGCTCTAGCCTTCGACATAGGCTGCCTGCCTGCTGGCCTTTTGATCTTCAGTCCTGGCTTTGTGCCTTGAGCTGGCTCAACTCTCTTTGATGTGGCCTCTTCCTCTGCCACATAATCTTCATCTTCAGAATCTGAAGTTCTCTTCTTCCTCTGTCTAGTGGCAGTTTTTGGTAGATTGCTTGGGGTACTTCTGCTGCCATCATCTGAAGAGCTGGAGGGACTAGTGCCATCACTCATCACCACTTGCTGTTCTGACACATTCTGGCTGTCACTCTGGTCTGACATGATGAACAAGCTGACTGCTGACCCTGTGAATAGTTTATAGATGAGGTAGGGTGGATGAGCATCACAAAATGCAGAGATTTTTGCAAAAGAATGATCCAAAAACTTAGTTTTAGTTTCCCACTGAAATCATCTCGGATCTACCGATTTTTAAACTCGGTGATACTGAAGCAGTTTTGGCACCTAAACTAGTGAACTCGGTCAGACCGAGTCACAGTTCGGTGGCACCGAGACTGCTAGGGTTTCACAGAGTTCCAAAATCGATCACACCGATAAGTAATTCTCGGTCAGACCGAGTCTCACTTGTGCAATGGCATCGGCCAAATCGGTGGGACCGAGTTTTTCAACTCGGTGGGTCCGAGATGGTTTCGGCGGAAACCTAACCCTAAAATTTTCGAATCAAACCTAATCTACGAGCGCATTGACTGGATGGGAGTGTTTCAATCGTGGCAAGAATCATGATGATCACAATGTGCTAAGAATCGGATTGGAGAATAGCACAAAGATCGAGTCCATACCCTAGTTCGGCGGAGACTCGCTACGGCGACAACGGCGGGGTAGAATTCCCGTTGATGGCGACGGAGACCAGCGACTGGAGGCGGCTAGCGGCGAGGAGACGATCTGGAGACCACGTTGGCAGAGCAGGCTATCGCGCGGGCCAAGGGGTTCGGAGAAATTTCCAAAATTTTGCCCGTGACTATATATAGCCCGACCCTGTCGGTGTGACCGAGTGGAACAACTCGGTGGCACCGAGATTCATAACTGCAGGCAGTTACTGAAACTCGGTGTGACCGAAGGGTTCAAATCGGTTGCATCGAGATCGAAAACCTAGATCAACTTAATGATCTCGGTAAGACCGAAAGTGGGTATCGGTCAGACCGAGAATCATAAAGAGGTTTTGGAAGTTTAAGTCTATGACGAATCGGGGACTCCGAGCGCTCCTCACACAGAGTGGTTCGAATCTGACTTGATCAAATTTTGTGATGCAGCATGAATAGAGTTTGAGACAAGAAAAGCATAGATAGCTAGAGGAGGTTCTTAGGCACTCTTGTCCATCCACTTGGCAAAAGGAAATAAAACCAAACAATCAAAACAACAAGTGGATGTCCTCGAATGAGTAAAATATGCAACCAGCATGCTCACACAATAAGATGGCAAATGAAATATGTGACAAGGCATGCACAACCAATTCTAGCATCTATCAAGCAATTTGCAATGACTAGGTCATCTATATATGAGTATATTGACTTAGGAGTCAAGTGAGAACACTTGATCATAGGTCATACTCATCGTTTAAGCTCAAGTGGGGTTACCACTTTTACATAAAGCATTGTTGTGTTCACATCTTTAGAGTTGCTTTAGCTCAAGTCTTAGAGTAAAGCTCCCCCTAGATGTGATATCCCCCCTTAGAGGGATGAACTAACCTCGGGTTTTGTCGATGATGACTTCATGTAGATGTTGAAGATGTGGATGCTCAATGTTGATGTAGATCACTCGGAGCTATCCATTTGAGTGAATTGCACTTTCAATACCTACATGGGTTAGTCCCACAAGGAACAAACAAGGATATCCATAGACATAGAGTGATGCACACACAAGATGATGTCCATGAAAACTTTTAGGTTACCTTGTCCCTTGTCTTACCAACAAGAGGGTTTGTGACTCCTTGAACTAGTGCAAGATGTGGAAGTTGATTGCACTTGTTCTTGCCAAAATGATAAGAGTGAAGTATGTTGGCGGAGTCACCCTCAAGAACTCTCTAGTTCTTCTTCTTTTGGATCCACACCATCTTGATGGGAATCCTTGGAGTTGTAGTCGTACTTGATGAAGTGGAACTTGAAGTAGTCTTGGGAATCCACTTGACTAAGGTCTTAGGAGCTTCTTCAAATGCATCAATTTCCTCTTGAAGCTTGTCCTTGCCTTTTTGCTTGTAGTCTTGTGGTGGAAGATCATCTTGAGCTTGTGTCCCCTTGAAAGAAGTATCATACTTCTCTTGTTGAGGAACAAACTTTGTCTTGGGGTATTGATCTTCTTCCCACTCAACTCCATTGGCATTGAACTTTCGTTCAAAACCAACACCTTGATTCTTCCGGTGCATTCCTTGCTTGCGCACAATTTCCTCGAATTGCTTACTCCCGGCGAGGCTTTTGTACACTCCTTTCTCTATAATTCCCTTCAATAAGCTATTTTCTTGCTCAAGTGTAACTTGGCTAAGAGAATCATTAGTGGAATCAAGAGAACTACTAGAAGCAACAATATTGGATTTAGCATGATCATTGTTACTACTAGAGGAAGAATCTTTCTTGTTCTTGTTACTAGACTTGACTTGAGGCATGTAAGTGGATAAGAGTAAACGCTTGGCAATGTAAGAAGAACTTTTCTTGCGGAGATCATCATTGATTGCTTTTAAGAACTCATGCTCTTGCTCAAGATTGAGCTTTTCAAAACGTAATTTCTCATGAGCTCTTAAAAGTTCTCGATGATCTTTGAAGATAGTTTCATGAGCTAACTTAAGAGTGTTTAGTTCTTTAGTTAGAGCCTCAATCTTCTCCTTATCATTGTCATTCGTTTTATCTTGATTAGCATGATTAATTAACGTTTCATCATAGTATTCATCACTAGAGTTGTCAACAAGCAAATCATCACCTAACAAGTCATCTTCATCACTACTGAAATCAACATACTCGGGGTGTGTTACCTTAGGACCTTTGGCCATGAAGCATCTTCCAATTCCTTCATTTGGTGAGTCAAATATGTCGTAGGAGTTGGTTGACACAAGTGCTAGACCGGCAACACCTTCATCTTGAGTATCTTCGGAGTCGGAGTGATAACTTCTCTCGGAGTGGCTGTCGGAGTCGGAGCCGGATACCCATTCACCAACATGAGCTTGATGTCTTCGTCTTGTGTAGCTCCTTGATGATTTTTTCCTTCCTTTCCGAATCCTTGCTTCTCCGTGAGTATCTTCGTTCATAACGATCATCTCTACTCCTTCTCTCTCTTGGTGGTGATTCTTTGCTTCTTCTTTTTGGAGAATCTTCTCTTCTCTTGTAGGGAGCCGTACACTCATTGGAATAGTGTTCGGGTCTTCCACAACTGTAGCAGTTTCGCTCTCGACTAGAAGATCTTTTATCATTGTAGGACCTTGACTTGAAGCTTCTATCTTTGCTTCTACTCTTGTAGAACTTGTTGAAGTTCTTCACCATTAAGCTCAATTCTTCATTGAGGTCTTGTTTCTCACTTGACGATGTGGGGGCTTCACATGAGGCTTTATAGGCACCACTTGACTTGTTGTGAAGTTCCTCTTTATCCTTAAGTGACATCTCATGAGCAACAATTCTTCCAATCACTTCCGTTGGCTTGAGATCTTTGTAATTGGGCATCATTTGGATCAATGTGCACACGGTATCATATTTTCCATCCAAGGCTCTTAGAATCTTCTTGATGATGAATCTATTGGTTATCTCTTCACTTCCTAAGCCGGCAATCTCATTTGTGATGAGAGCAAGCCTAGAGTAAATTTCAGCGACACCTTCACCATCCTTCATCTTGAACTTGTCAAGTTGACTTTAAAGCACATCCAACTTGGATTCCTTGACGGAGTTGGTACCTTCGTGCATATCAATCAAAGTGTCCCAAATTTCCTTTGCATTCTCAAGACGACTGATTTTGTTGAATTCTTCAGGGCACAATCCGTTGAAGAGGATATCACAAGCTTGAGCATTGTATTGCAACATCTTCAACTCATCCGCAGTAACTTCACGGTTTGGTTCTTTCCCATCAAAGAAGTCACCTTGCAAACCAACACACACAATAGCCCAAACGGCGGGGTTATGTCCAAGAATATGCATTTTCATTTTATGCTTCCAACTAGCAAAATTAGTACCATCAAAGTAAGGACCTCTACGGTGATAATTTCCCTCGCTAGACGCCATACTCTCCTAGGTTGTGAAACCAAGGCTATGACCACCAAAAGCTATGGAGATCAAAGCAAATGGAGACCAAAGCTCTGATACCACTTGTAGGATCGAAAGTATGTCTAGAGGGGGGGGGGTGATTAGACTACTTGACCAAATAAAAACTTAACCTTTTCCCAATTTTAGTTCTTGGCAGATTTTAGCTATTGTAGGACAAGTCAAGCAATCATCACACGATTCAAGCAAGCATGCAAAGAGTATATTGGCAGCGGAAAGTAAAGCATGCAACTTGCAAGAATGTAAAGGGAAGGGTTTGGAGAATTCAAACGCAATTGGAGACACGGATGTTTTTCCCGTGGTTCGGATAGGTGGTGCTATCCTACATCCACGTTGTTGGAGACTTCAACCCACAAAGGGTAACGGTTGCGCGAGTCCACAAAGGGCTCCACCCACAAAGGGTAACGGTTGCGCGAGTCCACACAGGGCTCCACCCACGAAGGGTCCACGAAGAAGCAACCACCCACAAAGGGTCCACGAAGAAGCAACCTTGTCTATCCCACCATGGCCATCGCCCACACAGGACTTGCCTCACTAGCGGTAGATCTTCACGAAGTAGGCGATCTCCTTGCCCTTACAAACTCCTTGGTTCAACTCCACAATCTTGTCGGAGGCTCCCAAGTGACACCTAGCCAATCTAGGAGACACCACTCTCCAAGAAGTAACAAATGGCGTCTAGGTAATGAACTCCTTGCTCTTGTGCTTCAAATGATAGTCTCCCCAACACTCAACTCTCTCTCATAGGATTTGGATTTTGTGGAAAGAAGATTTGAGTGGAAAGCAACTTGGGGAAGGCTAAAGATCAAGATTCATATGGTAGGAATGGAATATCTTGGTCTCAACACATGAGTAGGTGGTTCTCTCTCAGAACATATGAGTTGGAATTGTGTGTGTGTTCTGATGGCTCTCTCCTCGAATGAAGAGGAGGTGGAGGGGTATATATAGCCTCCACACAAAATCCAACCATTACACACAGTTTTCCAATCTCGGTGGGACCGAATCAACAAACTCGGTCGGACCGAAAATGTAAACCTAGTGACCGTTAGAGATTTTCGGTGGGACTGACATGCAACTCGGTAGGACCGATATGGTTAGGGTTTGGGCATAACGTAATCTCGGTGAGACCGATTACACATACTCGGTGAGGCCGAATTTGGTAATTAGCTAACCAGAGAGTTGGTCAGGCAAACTCGGTGGGACCGATTTGCTCTTTCGGTGAGACCGAAAAGTTACAAAAAGGAAACACTGAATTTACATTGCAATCTCGGTGGGACCGATTCGCTCTTTCGGTGAGACCGAAAAGTTACGAAAGGGAAACAGAGAGTTTGCAATCCCATCTTAGTGAGACCGAGATCCCTATCGGTAGAACCGAAATGCTAGGGTTTGGCAGTGGCTTTTGACAAATGAAACTCGGTGGCGCCGGATAGGAAGAATCGGTATGACCGAGTTTGGCTTAGGGTTTAGGTCAAATGTGGATATGGGAAAGTAGTTGAGGGTTTTGGATCATATCACTAAGCACATGAAGCAAGAGGCTCATTAAGCAACACCTCATCCCTCCTTGATAGTATTGGCTTTTCCTAAGGACTCAATGTGATCTTGGATCACTAAAATATAAAATGAAGAGTCTTGAGCTTTTGAGCTTGAGCCAATCCTTTGTCCTTAGCATTTTGAGGGTTCCACTTTCACATCCATGCCATGCCAATCATTGAGCTTTCCTGAAATAATCATCTTGGAATAGTATTAGCTCAATGAGCTATATGTTGTTATGAATTACCAAAACCACCTAGGGATAGTTGCACTTTCACATGGCTTATGTGATATGGGTGCTAGTGCTAGTGCAATACCTATTGACTTATACAAAAAATTATGCATGACATCGTACCTGTTGAGTTAGAAGAAATTGATGTTACTATTAAACTTGCTAATAGAGATACTATTTCAGCAATGGGAATTGTTAGAGATGTTGAAGTCTTGTGTGGGAAAACTAAATATCCTGCTGATTTTCTTGTTCTTGGTTCCCCACAAGATAGTTTTTGTCCCATTATATTTGGTAGACCCTTCTTAAATACTGTCAATGCTACCATAGATTGCACAAAGAATGTTGTTACCGTTGGCTTGGATGATATGGTTCATGAGTTTAATTTCTCTAAATTTAGTAAACAACATCGTGAGGAAGAATTACCTAGTAAGGATGAAATTATTGGTCTCGCTTCTATTGCCGTACCTCCTAGTGATTATTTAGAACACTATTTGCTAGACCATGAGAATGATATGTTCATGAATGAAAGAAGGGAAATAGAAGAAGTATTCTTTAAACAGGAACCTATTCTGCAACACAATTTGCCTGTTGAAATTTTAGGGATCCTCCTCCACCCAAGGGTGATCCCGTGTTTGAGCTTAAACCTTTGCCTGATAATCTTAAATATGCTTATCTTGATGAAAAGAAGATATATCCTATTATTATTAGTGCTAACCTTTCAGAGCATGAATAAGAAAGATTATTGAAAACTCTGAAGAAGCATCATGCTGCTATTGGATATACTCTTGATGATCTTAAGGGCATTAGTCCCACTCTATGCCAACATAAAATAAATTTGGAAGCAGATGCCAAACCAGTTCGTGATCCTCAACGATGTCTGAATCCTAAAATGAAAGAAGTGGTAAGAAAAGAAATACTCAAGCTTCTGGAGGCAGGTATAATCTATCCCGTTACTGATATTGAGTGGGTAAGTCCTGTCCATTGTGTCCCTAAGAAGGGAGGTATTACTGTTGTTCCTAATGATAAAGATGAATTGATTCCACAAAGAATTATCACAGGTTATAGGATGGTAATTGATTTCCGCAAATTAAATAAAGCTACTAAGAAAGATCATTACCCCTTACCTTTTATTGATCAAATGCTAGAAATATTATGCAAACATACACACTATTGCTTTCTAGATGGTTATTCTGGTTTCTCTCAAATACCTGTGTCGGCTAGAGATCAATCAAAGACTACTTTTACATGCCCTTTTGGTACTTTTTCTTATAGACGTATGCCTTTTGGTTTATGTAATGCACCTGCTACCTTTCAAAGATGCATGATGGCTATATTGTCTGACTTTTGTGAAAAGATTTATGAGGTTTTCATGGACGATTTTTCCGTCTATGGTTCCTCTTTTGATGATTACTTGAGCAATATTGATCGAGTTTTGCAGAGATGTGAAGAAACTAATCTTGTCTTGAATTGGGAAAAGTGCCACTTTATGGTTAATGAAGGTATTGTCTTGGGGCACAAAGTTTCTGAAAGAGGTATTGAAGTTGATAAAGCCAAGGTCGATGCTATTGAAAAGATGCCATGTCCCAAGGACATCAAAGGTATAAGAAGTTTCCTTGGTCACGCCGGATTTTATAGGAGGTTCATTAAGGACTTCTCAAAAATTTCTCGGCCTCTGACTAATTTATTGCAAAAAGATATACCATTTGTCTTTGATGATGATTGTGTAGAAGCATTTGAAATACTTAAGAAAGCATTAGTCTCTGCACCTGTTGTTCAACCACCTGATTGGAATTTACCCTTTGAAATTATGTGTGATGCTAGTGATTATGCTGTAGGTGCTGTTCTGGGGCAAAGAGTTGATAAGAAATTAAATGTTATTCATTATGCTAGTAAGACTCTAGACAATGCTCAAAGAAATTATGCTACTACTGAAAAAGAGCTTTTAGCTGTTGTATTTGCTTGTCATAAGTTCAGACCTTATATTGTTGATTCTAAAGTAACTATTCAAACTGATCATGCTGCTATTAAATACCTTATGGAAAAGAAAGATGCTAAACCTAGACTTATTAGATGGGTTCTCTTGCTACAAGAATTTGATTTGCATATTGTTGATAGAAAGGGAGCTGAGAACCCCATTGCAGACAACTTGTCTAGGTTAGAAAATATTCTTGATGACCCATTACCTATTAATGATAGCTTTCCTGATGAACAATTAAATGTTATAAGTACCTCTCATAGTACTCCATGGTATGCTGATTATGCTAATTATATTGTTGCTAAGTTTATACCACCTAGCTTCATATACCAGCAAAAGAAAAAGTTTTTCTATGATTTAAGACATTACTTTTGGGATGACCCACATCTTTATAAGGAAGGAGTAGATGGTGTTATTAGACGTTGTGTACCTGTGCATGAACAGGAACAGATCCTACGCAAGTGTCATTCCGAGGCTTATGGAGGACACCACGCTGGAGATAGAACTGCACATAAGGTATTGCAATCTGGTTTTTATTGGCCTACTCTCTTCAAGGATGCCCGTAAGTTTGTCTTGTCTTGTGATGAATGTCAAAGAATTGGTAATATTAGTAGACGTTAAGAAATGCCCATGAATTATTCACTTGTTATTGAACCGTTTGATGTTTGGGGCTTTGATTATATGGGACCTTTTCCAGCCTCTAATGGATACACACATATTTTAGTTGCTGTTGATTACGTTACTAAGTGGGTAGAAGCTATTCCAACTAGTAGTGCCGATCATAACACTTCTATTAAAATGCTTAAGAAAGTTATTTTCCTGAGGTTTGGAGTCCCTAGATATTTAATGACTGATGGTGGTTCACACTTTATTCATGGTGCTTTCCGTAAAATGCTTGCTAAATATGATGTTAATCATAGAATTGCATCTCCTTATCACCCTCAGTCTAGTGGTCAAGTAGAGTTGAGCAATAGAGAGCTCAAATTAATTTTGCAAAAGACTGTTAATAGGTCTAGAAAGAATTGGTCCAAGAAACTTGATGATGCATTATGGGCTTATAGAACTGCATACAAAAATCCTATGGGTATGTCTCTGTATAAAATGGTTTATGGAAAAGCATGTCACTTACCTCTCGAACTAGAACATAAGGCATATTGGGCTATTAAAGAGCTTAACTATGATTTTAAACTTGCCGGTGAGAAGAGGTTATTTGATATTAGCTCACTTGATGAATGGAGAACCCAAGCTTATGAAAATGCCAAGTTGTTTAAGAAAAAGTTAAAAGATGGCATGGCAAAAGGATACAAAAGCGTGAGTTTAATGTAGGTGATTATGTATTGCAATATAACTCTCGTTTAAGATTTTTTGCAGGAAAACTTCTCTCTAAATATGAAGGCCCCTACGTTATCTAAGAGGTCTATCGTTCTGGTGCCATAAAAATCAACAACTTCGAGGGCACAAATCGGAAGGTGGTAAACGGTCAAAGAATCAAACATTATATCTTAGGTAATCCCATAAATGTTGAAACCAATATTATTGAAACCGTAACCCCGGAGGAATACATAAGGGACACTTTCCGGAACGTTTCAAACTCCGAAAAGGAATAGGTATGTGGTACGGTAAGTAAACCGACTCCAAAACAATTTTTAAGGCAATATTTCTCCGTTTTGGAATATTTAGAAAAATAGAAAAATAAGTAGCAGTCCAGGAAGGACACGAGGGCCCCACGAGGGTGGTGGGCGCGCCCCCTACCTCGTGAGCACCTTGTGTGCCTTCCGGACTCCGTTTTCTTGCACGATACATATTCTGGTCGGTAAAAATTCATTATATATTCCCCCGAAGGTTTTGACCCCCGTATCACGCAATTATTCTCTGTTCTTGTTTCGAGCTGTTTTTCTGACAGATCTAGATTATCATGACGTCCCCAAGAGCTTCTGAGGACAAGTTCTTCGAGAAGGTCATCAACCCTTACCTCGCGGAGGTGCTGCGACACCCTCAAACCATTGAGATGCGTGATGGGTTGTTGCACATCCACGATGTTGCGGGACCAAAGGGAACCGGAAGCATGGAGACGAGGCTCGAAGCAATGGAGCAACAAGTTTTCAAGTGCCAGGGGATGGTGGAGCGTGGAATCAACGCTAGCCACACGATACTCGCGGAGTTCACTAACAACTACAAGCCGGATGCCAAGAACACCGAGGAGGCCATCTTCAAGCTATATGAGAAGATCGAGCACCTCCAAGCCCAAATCTATGACCTGCAAAACCAAAACTATGAGTATGAATATAGATTCAAAAGAATGAGTTTGGCTGCAGATTCGAGGATTCCGGAGACTCGATCATCCTTCTATGATGGTGAACCTATGCCTTGGAAGATGGATGACAAGCCTGCATCATCAACAACACCTCCACCTTCTTCACCAACCAAGGAGATATATTCACATGGGTATGGGCACCCCCCTTGGCAATTGCCAAGCTTGGGGGAGGTGCCCCAGTATCGTATCACAATCACAACTCCTATCTTTACCGTTTTTCTTAGTTTGATCCTATTAGTAGTATCTTGATCTAGTAGAATAAAGTTTATGGCATGATCTAGTTTTGAGTTTTGCTTTATGATCTCTCTTTGTAATCGAGTCCCTGAGCTATATATAATAAAGATTAGTGTTGAGTCAAGGGCTTGATTATTTTGCCATGATCTTGGGCGAATAAAAGAAAGAAGAAAAGAATAAAAAGAAACAAAAAGTTCATATTGATCTTATTGAGAGTAATGACTTCACATAGAAAGAGTATGATGATTAAAAGTTGTTGGGAGTTGGCAAACATAGCTTTGGTCATTGTTGCAATTAATAGGAAGTAATAAGGAAAGAGAGGTTTTCACATATAGATATATTATCATTGACATCTTTTATGATTGGGAGCACTCATTAAAATATGACATGCTAAAGAGTTGATGTTGGAAAAGGAAGACAACGTAATGAGTTATGTCTTTCTTATATCTGAGATAATGTATGTTGTCATGGATCCTCCAACTTGTTGAGCTTGCCTTTCCCCCTCATGCTAGCCAAATTCTCAGCACCAAGTAGAAATACTACTTGTGCTTACAAATACCCTTAAACCAGTTTTGCCATGAGAGTCCACCATATCTACCTATGGATTGAGTAAGATCCTTCAAGTAAGTTGTCATCGGTGCAAAGCAATAAAAATTGCTCTAAATATGTATGATTGATTGGTGTGGGAGAAATAAGCTTTATACGATCTTGTGATGTGGAAGTAATAAAAGCGACGGACTGCATAATAAAGGTTCATATCACAAGGGGCAATATAAAGTGACGTTTTTCGCATTGAGATTTTATGCATCCAACCATAAAAGTGCATGGCAACCTCTGCTTCCCTCTGCGAAGGGCCTATCCTTTATTATTATCTTCTACCTTATGCAAGAGTCATGGTGATCTTCACCTTTTCTTTTTATCCTTTGGCAAGCTCAGCATGTTGGAAAGAACATGATATATATATATATATATATATATATATATATATATATATATATATATATATATATATATATATATATATATATATATATCTAATTGGATATAGGGGAGCATGAACCATTATTGTTGACATTACCCTTGAGGTAAAAGGTTGTGGGGCAAAAGTATAAGCCCCTATCTTTCTCTGTGTCCGATTAAAACTCCATAACCACAAGTATTGCGTGAGTGTTAGCAATTTTGGAGGACTAAATGATAGTTGAGTATGTGGACTTGCTTTTTAGCTCTGACATAGACTCTTTCCGATGTTATGATAAATTGCAATTGCTTCAATGACTGAGATTATAGTTTGTCGGAGCCCAATAAGGTTTATGATTTATACTTTTGCATTGTGAATAGATCATCACTTGAACATAAGTAATCATATGACAAAATCTATTTATGTTGCTGTTAAGAGAATAATCATGATGCCTTCATGTCCATATTTTATTTTTATCGACGCCTCTACCTCTAAACATGAGGACATATTTATTGTTATCGGCTTTTCGCTTAAGGACAAGCGAGGTCTAAGCTTGGGGGAGTTGATACGTCCATTTTGCATCATGCTTTTATATCGATATTTATTGCATTATGGACTGTTATTTCACTTTATGTCACAATACTTATGGCTATTCTCTCTTATTTTACAAGGTTTACATAAGGAGGGAGAATGCCGGCAGCTGGAATTCTGGGCTGGAAAAGGAGCAAATATTAGAGACCTATTCTGCGCAACTCCAAAAGTCCTGAAACTCCACGGAACATCTTAAAATAAATAAAGAAAAATCCTCGCCAAAGATGAAGGCCAGGGGGCCCACACCCTGCTCATGAGGGTGGGGGCACCCCCCCTAGGGCGCGCCCCCTACCTCATGCCCCCCCTGGTGGCTCTCCGACGTCCATCTTCTCCTATATGAAGTCTTTCGATGAGAAAAAATAAGAAGGAACTTTTTGGGACGAGACTCCGCCGCCATGAGGCGGAACCTTGGCGGAACCAATCTAGAGCTCTGGCAGAGCTGTTCTGCTGGGGATACTTCCCTCCGGGAGGGGGAAATCATCACCATCGTCATCACCAACGCTCCTTTCATCGGGAGAGGGCAATCTCCATCAACATCTTCACCAACACCATCTCATCTCCAAACCCTAGTTCATCTCTTGTATCCAATTCTTGTCTCAAAGTCCGGGATTGGTGCTAGTAGGTTGCTAGTAGTGTTGATTACTCCTTGTAGTTGATGCTAGTTGGTTTATTTGGTGGAAGATCATATGTTCAGATCCTATATGCATATTATTACCCCTCTGATTATGAACATGAATATGCTTTGTGAGTAATTAAGTTTGTTCCTGAGGACAAGGGAGAAGTCTTGCTATTAGTAGTCATGTGAATTTGGTATTCGTTTGATATTTTGATAAGATGTATGTTGTCTAGCCTCTAGTGGTGTTATGTGAACGTCGACTACATAATACTTCACCATTATTTGGGCCTAGAGGAAGGCATTGGGTAGTAATAAGTAGATGATGGGTTGCTAGAGTGACAGAAGCTTAAACCCTGGTTTATGCGTTGCTTCGTAAGGGGCTGATTTGGATCCACATGTTTCATGCTATGGTTAGGTTTACCTTAATAATTTTGTTGTAGTTGCGGATGCTTGCAATAGAGGTTAATCATAAGTGGGATGCTTGTTCAAGTAAGAACAACACCCAATCACCGGTCCACCCACATATCAAATTATCAAAGTATCGAACGCGAATCATATGAACGTGATGAAAACTAGCTTGCCGATATTCCCATGTGTCCTCGGAAGCGCTTTTCCTATTATAAGAGTTTGTTCCGGCTTGTCCTTTGCTAAAAAAGGATTGGGCCACCTTGCTGCACTTTATTTACTTTTGTTACTTGTTTCTCGTTACAATTTATCTTATCACAAATCTATCTGTTACCACTTATTTCAGTACTTGCAGAGAATACCTTGCTGAAAATCGCTTATCATTTCCTTCTGCTCCTCGTTGGGTTCGACACTCTTACTTATCAAAAGGACTACGATAGATCCCCTATACTTGTGGGTCATCAGAGAGTTCATCTATTTCTTCAAAATAAAACTACCATCGTGCTCTAAAAAGATATAAGTGAAGCACTAGAGCAAATGACAAACTACTCCAAAAGATATAAGTGAAGATCAATGAGTAGTCGAATAATTATGCAACTATGTGAAGACTCTCTAACATTTAAGAATTTCAGATCTTAGTATTTTATTCAAACAACAATCAAAACAAAATAAAATAAAATGACGCTCCAAGCAAACACATATCATGTGGCGAATAAAAATATAGCTCCAAGTAAAGTTACCGATGAACGAAGACGAAAGAGGGGATGCCTTCCGGGGCATCCCCAAGCTTAGGCTTTTGGTTGTCCTTGAATATTACCTTGGGGTGCCTTGGGCATCCCCAAGCTTAGGCTCTTGCCACTCCTTATTCCATAGTCCATCTAATCTTCACCCAAAACTTGAAAACTTCACAACACAAAACTTAACAGAAAACTCGTAAGCTCCGTTAGTATAAGAAAATAAATCACCACTTAGGTACTGTTGTGAACTCATTATAAATTCATATTGGTGTAATATCTACTGTATTACAACTTATCTATGGTTCATATCCTCCGATACTACTCATAGATTCATCAAAATAAGCAAACAACACATAGAGAACAGAATCTGTCAAAAACAGAACAGTCTGTAGTAATGTGTAGGTTTCGAATACTTCTGTAACTCCAAAAATCCTGAGAAATTAGGAAGTCCTAGGAAAATTGTTTATTAATCTACTGCAAGTGGAATTGGTATTTTATCGCTCTCTGGTAAAAAATGAAACTTATTCCCGTGAGCGCATACTTTATATTTTTTACAGCAAGATCAAATAACAATCACCCAAGAAGATCTAAGGCTTTACTTGGCACAAACACTAATTAAAACATAAAAGACACAATCATAACAGATGATAGATGATTAATTTATTACTAAACAGGAACAAAAATCAAGGAGCAAAAATAAAGTTGGGTTGCCTCCCAACAAGTGCTATCGTTTAACGCCCCTAGCTAGGCATGATGATTTCAACGATGCTCACATAAAAGATAAGAATTGTAACATAAAGAGAGCATCATGAAGAATATGACTAGCAATTTAATTCTAACCCACTTCCTATGCATAGGGATTTTGTGAGCAAACAACTTGTGGGAACAAGAATCAACTTGCATAGGGAAGCAAAACAAGCACAACTTCAAGATTTTAAGCACATAGAGAGGAAACTTGATATTATTGCAACTCCTACAAGCATATATTACTCCCTCATAATAATTTTCAGTAGCATCATGAATGAATTTAACAATATAAACATCACACAGAGCATTCTTTTCATGATCGACAAGCATAGAAAATTTACTACTCTCCACATAAGCAAAATTATTGTCATTCGGAATAGTGGGAGTATCATAAGAAACTCGAATACTATAAATTGTTTCCACAATGTTCAGAAAAAGGGCAATCATAATCATGACAAGTTTTATAAGTATAATCATCACTACTTTTTATAGCATAAGTGTCATCACAATAATCATCATAAGTAGCAACTTTGTTCTCATCATGATCGATTGAAACCTCTTCCAAGATAGTGGAATCATTACTAAATAATGTCATGACCTCTCCAAATCCACTTTCATCAATATAATCATCATAAGTAGGAGGCATGCTATCATCATACCAAATTTGCATATCAAAACTTGGGAAGCTAGAAATATCATCTTCATTAAACATAGCATCCCCAAGCTTGGGACGAATATTAGTTGCAGCAAATATATTCTCAAACATGTCATTCTCATCAAACATAGCATCCCCAAGCTTGGGCCTTTTCATATCATAAGTATAATCACTCTCATCATTAATAGTATGGATAGCACCAATAGTATAGCAATTATCATCATCGCAATGAGCAATAGGAGCAACATCATTTGGGAGGGATACCTTTCTACCTTTGCTTCTCCGTCTTTTCTTTTTCTTCTTCACACCATGTGTGGGTTCAATCCTCTTTTCAGAGCTCCTTATTGATGAGATTGGTTGGATAGTAAGCTCCTCCTCATTACCTGATTCATCATAAGAAATAATAGGAGGATATTGGGAAGTCTCTTCCCTTTCATTAGTATTCTCTTCATCTTCTATTTGTTTTGTTTTCTTTATGTAATTGGCAATATAAGGATTTTCAATGCAATTCACCGCACAATACATAAGAATTTCTTCTAGATAAATATGGAGGAATTTCTCAAGGTTATATTCTGGAATATGCTTAGTTATACGTTTCATTTCTTCATAACCCAAAAGCAAACTAAGTTCATTATGATGTGCAAGGGAAATCAAATCATCACAATTTTTGGACATGATACGATCATGAAACAATTTGCATTTGAGATTTAAATGACCATGTTCATTGCAAAGTTCACAAGTATGGTGAAGAAATTTTAAATTTTCAGCAAAAACATCCAGCCTTTCTTGCAACCATTTAGTTTCCAAATACTTATGCCTCTTGCAAAATCTATCTTCCCAATTTGGTGTGTACTTGCAAACTCTATGCACTCCACAAAAATTGACATGCTTATAAGAGACATTTTCATTATGATGAGTGCAATCATCATTAGTACTATGGATATTCAAGGAGTTCATACTAATAACATTGCAATCATGCTCATCATTCATAGATTTAGTGACAAACATTTTATAGACTTCTTCTTCTAGCACTTGAGCACAATTTTCCTTTCCATCATTCTCATGAAAGATATTAAAAAGATGAAGCGTATGAGGCAAACTCAATTCCATTTTTTTGTAATTTTCTTTTATAAACTAAACTAGTGATAAAACAAGAAACTAAAAGATTCAATTGCAAGATCTAAAGATATACCTTCAAGCGCTAACCTCCCCGGCAACGGCGCTAGAAAAGAGCTTGATGTCTACTACACAACCTTCTTCTTGTAGACGTTGTTGGGCCTCCAAGTGTAGAGGTTTGTAGGACAATAGCAAATTTCCCTCAAGTGGATGACCTAAGGTTTATCAATCCGTGGGAGGCGTAGGATGAAGATGGTCTCTTTCAAACAACCCTGCAAGCAAATAACAAAGAGTCTCTTGTATCCCCAACACACCCAATACAATGGTAAATTGTATAGGTGCACTAGTTCGGCGAAGAGATGGTGATACAAGTGCAATATAGATGATAGATATAGCTTTTTGTAATATGAAAATATAAAAACATCAAGGTAACTAATGATAAAAGTGAGCGAAAACGGTATTGCAATGCTAGGAAACAAGGCCTAGGGTTCATACTTTCACTAGTGCAAGTTCTCTCAACAATAATAACATAATTGGATGATATAACTATCCCTCAACATGCAACAAAGAGTCACTCCAAAGTCACTAATAGCGGAGAACAAACAAAGAGATTATTGTATCGTACGAAACCACCTCAAAGTTATCCTTTCTGATCGATCTATTCAAGAGTCCGTAGTAAAATAACACGAAGCTATTCTTTCCGTTCAATCTATCATAGAGTTCGTACTAGAATAACACCCTAAGACACAAATCAACCAAAACCCTAATGTCACCTAGGTACTCCAATGTCACCTCAAGTATCCGTGGGTATGATTATACGATATGCATCACACAATCTCAGATTCATCTATTCAACCAACACAAAGAACTTCAAAGAGTTCCCCAAAGTTTCTATCGGAGAGTCAAGACAAAAACGTGTGCCAATCCCTATGCATAAGTTCACGAGGTCATGGAACTCGCAAGTTGATTGCCAAAACATACATCAAGAGGATCACGTGATATCCCACTGTCACCACAGATAAGCACATGCAAGACATACATCAAGTGTTCTCAAATCCTTAAAGACTCAATCCGATAAGATAACTTCAAAGGGAAAACTCAATTCATCACAAGAGATTAGAGGGGGAGAAACATCATAAGATCCAACTATAATAGCAAAGCTCGCGATACATCAAGATCGTACCACCTCAAGAACATGAGAGAGAGAGAGATGAAACACATAGCTACTGGTACATACCCTCAGCCCCGAGGAGGAACTACTCCCTCCTCGTCATGGAGAGCGCCGGGATGATGAAGATGGACACTGGAGAGGGATTCTCCCCCTCCGGCAGGGTGCCATAACGGGTCTAGATTGGTTTTCGGTGGCTACGGAGGCTTCTGGTGGCGGAACTCCCGATCTATTCTGCTCCTCGATGTTTTTAGGGTATATGGACATATATAGGCGAAAGAAGTCGGCCAGGGGAGCCACGAGGGTCCCACGAGGGTGGGAGGCGCGCCCAGGGGGGTAGGCGCGCCTCCCTGCCTCGTGGCCACCTCGAAGCTTCCTTGACTTCAACTCCAAGTCTCCTGGATCACATTCGTTTCAAAAATCACGCTCCCGAAGGTTTCATTCCGTTTGGACTCCGTTTGATATTCCTTTTTTGTGAAACACTGAAACAAGGGAAAAACAGAAACTGGCACTGGGCTCTGGGTTAATAGGTTAGTCCCAAAAATAATATAAAAGTGCATAATAAAGCCCATAAACATCCAAAACAGATAATATAATAGCATGGAACAATCAAAAATTATAGATACGTTGGTGACGTATCAGAAGGCCTGGGGACGACTCGAGGTGGCCGGAGACGACGACGGTGTGCAACGGCCAGAGGAGGAAGAAGGGTCCAGGCGGTGTTGTAGGCCCCCGGCTCTAGCTGGTCGGTGTGGAGGACATAGAGGTGGACGGCGGAGCGGCTAGACTCGTCAGAGGGGCTCGGGGGAGGCAGTGGACGTGGTTAGCACGGCAACACGGCCACGGGCGCGCTCGGGCGCCGTGGGTCTCGAGGAGGATGGGTGAAGCGAGAGGGAGAGAGGGGGGTTCCGAGCTAGGGTTAGCGGGGAGGGGGTCGATGATGACCTTGTAGACGGCAGGGAGGGGCCGGATGGCCGCCGCGTGGCCATCTGCGGCCACGGAAGCACGCCCGGCGGCCACCCATTCCCTAGTGAACAGAGAGGAGGGGGATGACCTCCTAATGGGCTGTGCCGCCACTATGGACTTAGGCCCAGTCCACCAGTGTTTTCTTTTCTTTTTATATTTATTTTTTGCCTTTTCTTGTATTTGTTTTCTGTTTCTATTTCTTTTTAAAACAAATTAGTTTTATAAAATATAAAACTTGCACCTAAATTAGTACTTTAAATTTGGCTACTGCCACAAAAAGTTTGGCACCAAATTAAGACAGTTTAGAATTTTTATAATTTAAAAAGCAATTAAATTATTATTTTGCTCTCTATTTTAATTGTTTTAGGCCATTTTTTATAAGAAGTTGGTTTCACCACCAAAAATAGCTGCGGATTATTTGCAACACTTTAAACATTTTTGTTTTCATGTTTGTGAATTTATTTATTTCACTTAAAATTTGAATTTGAATTCAAGTGAAATTTCAAATGAGATATTGATCAAAGATGACCAAGCAATGGCTTCCGTCAGCGCCGACCCTGTCGAGCACCGGGAGACCCTCTCCGGCGACTGCGTGTCCTCCGGCGACCGCAGGTTCGACTCGGAGAGCGAGTCATCGACGCGCTCGTACAGCAAGGTCGCCCGCACGCCGCCTCCTGCGGCGCCGCCGGCGCCCCTGCCCCAAGAGCCGCGGCACCTGCTCGGCTTCCACCCTCTGCCCGCCTCGGCCCCCGCTCGGAGGTCCACCGCTTCTCCGGCGGCGTCCAGGTCGACGCTGAGGGCTACCAGCAGCCGTGCCGCCGGCATCGTCAGCACCGTCCGTGCCAGCCGGTCGAGCCAAGCCCACCACCGATGCGCCGGCGCAGCCTGTCCCCTGAGGAAGTCGCGGGGCTCTGCTTCCGGTGCCTCGACCCTTGCCACCGGGTCCTGGACTGCACCAATGACATCCGATGCCGCCGGTGCCTTGAGTCTGGCCACGACTCGCGCTCCTGCTATTGAAGACACCCCGTCGCCGCTGAGCACGCCCAGGTCAACCGCACGGGCCCTGCCGCCTGAGAACACCACCCACGCCAGGCCGCGCTCCCGCCGCCGCCTCCCCCAGCCATCACCCCCGCGGTGGCCGCGCCCGCACCGCGCAAGCCCGAGCCCGTGCGGGTGATCATTGCGCACTCGGTAGAGATGGAGGAGATGGAGGCTGTCCTGGGCCGCGCGATGGTCGCCTCCGTCACCGGCAACAGGCCTCGTGTATCTGCCGCCGAGGTCACCGATGTGCTGCTGAACACCTTCGAGCTTTGTGACGGCGACTTCATCGTGCATGCACATCACCCCGAGGATTTTCTGATCCTATTCAGCTCCCATTCCACAAAGCGCCGACTTGATGGAGACCACTTCATCAACTCGTCGCGGTTCTCGCTCTCCATCCGGCCCTGGAGCAAGCTCGCCCATGCCGGCTCCGGCGACTTCAAGTTCTGCGTCGAGCTGGAGCTTCACGGCGTCCCCGCCCAAGCCTGGCACCTCTCCACGGCGGAGCACATCCTGGGAACCAGCTGCTGAATCGAGCGCCTCCACCCCAACACGCGTTCCCGCGAAGACCTGGCCACGTTCCGGCTGGTGGCACGCACGCACCACCTAAACACCATTCGCCGTGCCGCCGTCCTAGAAATTGTCGAGCAGATTCCGGCACGCCTGAGCTCGGACGCACCCACCATCCAAATCCTCACGTTCCCTATCGCCATCGCTGTGGCGTGCGTCGTGGCGTGTGGAGCCCCACCCACCCGCGCAGAGAACGGCGGAGAGCGGGACGGAGACGATGCGCGTGAAGGCAACATCAACAACCGCGCGGCCGGACCTGGCCCGGGACGGGTACGCCGCCGGGGCCGCAAGCGCCAGCGCACGGATGTGCCGCCTCCTGGCCGGGCGAACGGCATGGCCATGGACGACTCACTCTGGTGGGCCAACGACCACGCTGTCCGCTCCGATGGGGTGGCTGTGGCATCCGCGTGGCCTACTCCGGCCGACGAGAAAGCCACGCCGCCCGTACAATGCGATGGGCGCGGCATGGCGCCATGGCCTCGTCAGCAAAGAGCCGACCCTCCTCGTCGCCATGCTAGAAAAGGAAAAGGCGGGGGAAGACAGAGACAGGCTTTGCAAGGGGGCCCTACAGCCAAAGCTGTGGATAAGGGGGGCGTCGCCAGGATGGTGACGACAACGCCAGTTGGCAACACCACTTTGGCTGCAACGGATCTGGCCGGGGCCACTGGCCCGCTCCAAGCGCTGAGCGCTGGCCCCTTACTCGCGGCGAACTCCCACGAGCTGGCTCGGGATTCAAATCTGATGGTGCGTGCTATGCCCGAGGACGACTGTGAAGGGGCCACTTCTGGCTCATCTGCGCGCGCCGCGCCCGAGGTCGATCGCGATGGGGCCACTACTGGCTCGCCTGATCCCATGCATTGTCGGGATACGGATGTGGTGAGCGAAGTACCAGACTCACAGCCTGCGCAGCCTGGCCAACCTGCCGCCTTGTCGGGGCAAAGCCGAGCCCCTGCCACGCCAGCACCTGTGGCGGATGAGGCCGCTCACCAGTCCTCCGGGCCCCACGCGTGCGCCGTGGAGGGCGGGGGGAGCCCCGCTCGCGGCGCGAACGCACCAACCAGCTCGCTGCTGCATGGGCCAGCACCCAACATGCATGTGACGCTCTTACGCAGGCCACAAGCTCAGCCCGAGACGCCAAGGCCCACTGCCCAGCCCATGCCGGAAAGAGCCCAGCATGGCTCCGGCCGTGCTACGCCAGGGCGATTCGCCTCGCCCCCGATCACACTACGCAGAGCACATAGCCGCGCCGCAGTGCCGACGACCTGGACATTGGGAGAATTCCTCACAGCCGCCACCAAGCACATCCATGCTGCCCTGCCAACGCCCGGTAAGAGGCCGCGCCATCCGCTCAACTTCGCCCCAAGGCATGGCCGCTCAGCCACGACTGCATCTCCGCCGGCGGCTCCACCCATAGCAGAGAGGAGGTCCCAGGTGCAGATCCTGCGCACCCTCGGGATAGTTGGAACTAATCAGCGGATCACTGCCGCCAAGATGAAGGCTTACGACGATATGTTCGCAGCCCCAATCCCGTGCTCGGTGCTCTCGGCCATTGCGGCCCTGGTTGACCGCGACATCCCAGCAGACATGGCCGCACGCGCGGTGGCGGCCGGCTCGCCCTAGGCCGCACGAGCCGCATTCACCGTCGACCATGTGCACCCATGGATCACAACCTTAGGATGGCAGTCTGGAATGTCCGCAGCCTTAACGCGCGAGCTCGACGCTCCGCTATCCGATCGCTGCTTGATACTACCGCGACCTCCATTGTGTGCCTACAAGAAACTAAAATGGCTTTGGTCTGCTCGTCCGTTGTCCTCGACACCCTTGGCTCAGAATTCGATGATTACACGTACCTACCGGCCCAGGGCACGTGGGGTGGCATACTGATCGCGTGGAAGAGCAGGTCCGTGACCATCACGGACCCTATGTTCACCACGAATGCCATAACGGCCAAGGTGACCACGGCCACCGGCGCGCCGTGGTGGCTAACAGTGGTCTATGGCCCCCAAGAAGATGCTGACAAGATCTCCTTCATGCAAGAACTACGTGAGATACGCACGGACTGCCCCGGGCCTTGGATGATATGCGGTGACTTCAACTTAATTCTGTGCGACGAAGACAAGAACAAGGGCAACCTTTGCCGCCACATGATGGGTAGATTTCGCCGCCTCGTCAACGACCTCGCGTTGAAGGAGATGTACCTCAATGGACGTCGATTCACTTGGTCCAACGAGCAGTCCCCGCCCACCCTCGTGCACCTGGATCACGTGTTTTGCACATCGGACTGGGAAGACGCACACGGCGATTGCCACCTGCACTGCCTTGCCTCTGTCGTGTCAGACCACTGCCCCCTCCTCCTCGACTGCTCGCCCACGCACGCGGCGCACCAACGCTTCTGCTTCGAGGACTTCTGGCTGCAACTGGATGGGTTCCATGAAACGGTGGCTGCAGCCTGGGGATCGGTGCAAGACCCAGATCCTTTCCGGCGCTTGGTCCTCCGCCTCCAGGCCACTACCCGCAAGCTGACCAGCTGGAGCGCGAGGTCAAAAGGGAACATTCGCGACAAGATGGCCATATCCCGTGAGCTGATCTCGCGATTTGACAAGGCCCAGGAGGATCGGCTGCTCTCGCCCCCCGAGGACTGGTTGTGGAGGCAGCTGAAAATATCATACCTTGGGCTTGCGTCGTTGGAACGCATGATTGCGAGGCAGCGGGCACGCATCACCACGCTTAAGGATGGAGACGCCAACACGACATTCTTCCATTGACAGTGCTCTTTCCACCGGCAGAAGAACCACATCCACAGCCTCACCGTAGATGGACACGTGATCGCGACCAGGAAGGGATGGCGCAGGCGGCATTCTCTCATTTCGACGACCTGCTGGGCTCGGCCCCCACCCGTGGCCACTCGCTGGATCTATCGCAGCTCATTGAGCCTCGCGACCTGACTTGCCTCGACGCCCCATTCAGCCCCGAGGAGATATGGGACGCCATCAAAAGCCTCCCAGCACGCAAGGCGCCTGGGCCCAACGGATTTACAGCCGAGTTCTTGCGGGCATGCTGGAGTACGGTCAAACAGTACTTCCTGGACATCTTCCATCAGCTCTTTCTGCTGCGTGGTCGCGGCTTCAGCAAACTTAACCAGGCCCTGTTGACCCTGCTCCCGAAGCGTGTCGATGCCTGTCAGCTTCGCGACTACCGGCCGATATGCCTGATACACCTCGTGTCCAAGATCTTCACGAAAGTACTCTCGCTTCGCCTTGCGCCAAGGTTGGGCGACCTGGTCAGCTTCAACCAGAATGCATTTATCCCAGGTCGGAGCCTCCACGACAATTTTGTCCTAGTCAGACAATCCATGAAGCTACTGCACCAACTCGGGGCCCCAAGAGTCATGCTCAAACTTGACCTCACGCGAGCCTTCGACTCCCTATCTTGGCCCTTCCTCTTCGAGGTGCTGGACCGGTACGGGTTCGGGCCTCGGTTCCGGGAGTGGCTTGCGATACTGCTTTCGACCTCGAGCACCAGGGTCATGCTGAATGGCGAGCCAGGGCCGACGATTTGGCATGGATGCGGACTGCGACAGGGCGACCCCGTGTCGCCACAACTCTTCGTGCTCGCCGTGGACACCCTCGGGCGCCTCATCCGCCGTGCACACGAGTCCGGCATCCTGCAACAGCTGCACCCCCGACGAGCCATCCCGACCATCTCCTTATACACCGATGATGTGATGCTCTTCTGCCACGCCACACCAGGAGACATGGAGGCCATCAAGGGCATACTTACACTCTTCGGTGAAGCTAGCGGCCTCCAGGTGAACTACGCCAAGAGCTCGGCCACCATCCTTCATGGCGACCCCGACGCGGCCGCAACGATCGCCCATGTTGGATGCAGGACGACAGACCTGCCCATCACCTACCTCGGCATTCCGCTCACATTGCACCATCCCGCGGCCGCCCAGCTCCAACCCCTCGTGGATTCAGTGGCAGCCAGGCTTCCAACTTGGAAAGCATGGCTCATGAATAAGGTTGGATGGCTTGCATTGGTGAAAGTGGTGCTCGAGGCCATCCCGGTTCACCAACTGCTCGCCTTCGCCCCCCCAAGAAGACCCTGAGACAACTGGAGAAGATACAACGGGGCTTCCTATGGGCTGGACGTGCAACTGCCAATGGTGGGCACTGCCACGTCAACTGGCGCCATGTTTGCCGTCCACTGGAATATGGAAGCATGGGGATACGAGACCTGGAGCGCGTTGGCCTGGCACTACGGTTGCGATGGCTGTGGTACATTCGCACGGACGACAACCGCGCATGGCAAGGGCTTGACTTGCAGTTCACTACAGAGGAGCGTGCACTGTTCTTTGCCTCCACCGCCATGATCCTCGGTGACAGATTGACGGCCCTGTTCTGGGACAACCGCTGGCTCCAAGGGCAATCCATCCGCGAGATCGCCCCTGTGCTTTATCAGTGCATACCCAAGCGGAGGCGCAAGGTGAGAACGGTGGCGGAGGCTCTAACAGGCAACGCTTGGGCACGGGACATCCAGGGAGTGCTTGGGATACATGAAATTGGGCAATACCTGAGGCTTTGGCAGGCCGTGCAGCGCATCACCCTCACAAATGCTCCTAACCAAATGCTCTGGAGGTGAACGGCAAACGGCACTTACACGGCGCAGTCATGCTACGTTGCGACCTTTCATGGATCCATGAGATGCCCCTCATGGAAGCTGACATGGAAGAGCCGGGCGCCACCCAGAGTCCGATTCTTCCATTGGTTGGCCAGCCAAGACCGGTGTTGGACAGCTGAACGGCTGGCCCGTCGCGGCCTGCAACACCACCCCAGATGCATCCTCTGCGATCAAGAGCCGGAAACCATCCAGCACCTACTCTCGACCTGCCCTTTCGTGCAGCAAGCCTGGCACGCCACCCTAGACTGGACGCGCATTCTAGCACAACCACCACACAATGAACCCTCACTAACAGACTGGTGGCAGCGAACGAAGGGAGGGACACCACACGCGATGCGCAAAGGATTGCAGTCCATCGCCATGCTAGTCCCTTGGATGATCTGGAAGCAGCGCAATGAATGTGTTTTCGAAAACACATGGCCATCGATAGTAGCACTAGTGGATAGGATTAAAACGGAAGCCAAATGCTGGGCACAAGCCGGGGCAAAGGGGCTCAGGGTAGTCCTGCCCACGTCCTGGGACGTCCACTGGCTGAGTACACAGACCTTTGTAGCCCCAGCCTCCTAGGAGGATTGTAATATCCCTTCTCTTCAATGCAATGAAACGCAAAACTCTTTGCGTTTTCTCGAAATAAAAGATGACCAAGCATTATTTAGCAAAATGATTAGCTTAACCTAAGATGTTACTGTAGCTCAGTAATACAGGGGTGTTACACCATCCTACCTTGCAAATATTGTTTTATGAGTTGTCAGTTATTAAAAATCCTAGAGCTAAGAAGATAGCTACGCTTGTCCTTATGAATGAATTTGATTACATAGTGCAAGAAGCTAGAGAGAACTTTGATTTTTACAATATGAATATTGAAAAACAGTGATAGATGAGATTTTATACAATAGTGATTACTTGTTGAGATATTTATTTCGTGATGATCATATTTTCGATGAGAATACTAAAAAAGAGTTCCCTCCCTTAAATATAATCTAACAAGTTTTTAATGGTATTAATAAACAATATTCTTGGATCATCTAATATCCTCCCGGGCTCCTTTCCATTCCAACAAATTCATCATGCAAAAGTTTATGCATAATGATGAAAACTTCTATGGTAGTATGTCAAATGCATTTTGGTATATCCTCGTTGGTACTTTAGTAATTTTTTATAGCTCCAACATTGTTTCAAGATCTACTTATTATGTCTTTAATCATGTATTTCCTTGAAAATAAAATATGAGATAGAATTTCAACAACAAATCATGTCTTTAACAGTTTTTAATCTGCCATTGGTGTGATGACAAGTTCATCGTCTTGGGATCGATCACATTCATCATGAATAGGTGGACAATGTGACCATCATCAACAACAATGGCGAAAAGGAGAAGTGAAAGTGGACAACGTGACCATCATCAATGAGAGCGGCGAACAAGAGAAGCGAAAGTGGACAATGTGACCATCATCAATGACAGCGGCGAACGGGAGAAGTGAAAGTGGACAATGTGACCACAATAAATGACAATGGCGAACAGGAGAAGTGAAAGTGGACAATGTGACCATCATCAATGACAACGGCGAACATGAGAAGTGAAAGTGGACAATGTGACCATAATCAATGACAACGGCGAACAAGAGAATTGAAAACACATACTAGGACATGTGAGGATTTGTTTCTTCCTCTGCAATGCACGGGCGCTTTTGATCGTATATTTAAAAAATATAAATAGTATTTTTTTCCGCCGGCAAAGACACTTTCATCCAACTTCCCTGTACGCTGATAGCCCCTTCAATCACCTTGCCATGTAAAGCGAGGGAGTAACCGATTTTCCCCTTGCAATAATGGCTTGAATTTTTTCCTTTGTAATGCCCGATAACTCTGCAATTACTGTTATGGGATCACCTCCTAATAATCAATGTCACAAATCAATTTCAAATAAATATCCCCGCAAAAAATCAAATATATACCAATCTCGAATATATAGTTCATTAATCAAAATTGGTGTGAAACCACAAACATATTTTGACACTGTAGCAACAAGCGGGCAATATTTTTTGAGGGAAAGCAAAGCTTTATAACTTAACGGTGCTCGGGCAAATCACCCGATACACAAAAGCCACATGTGGCGGTACATCAGAGTTCCAGGTAACAGACTTATTAAGTAAACAAACATGCCCAACCTAGGCCAACTCATGCACTATAGAATTAGCTTGACGGCGACACAACACAAGTTGTAGTTTCAAAAACCACATCTTGAGCTAGAACTTGGAGTCCTCGATCAGAGCCGCATATAGTGAGGAGTCGACCTTGGTGAGGTCAAGAACTTCTTGCAGAATTTTGGAATTCATTTCGAAGACCACCCGGAGCACTTCCAAGTCAGCTGCCATGTTGATGGCCTCTGTCATGGCTATGACCTCTGCACCAAACGGATCGGCCACATGTTCGGTTCTACCTGCACGCGCCATGTCAACATCTCCCGCCTCATCTCTTATGACAACTCCCCAAGTAACAAAGGATTCGCCGGGCGTATAAGCCCCATCCAAATTTACCTTAAGCATGTTGTTCCTCGGCAGTTGCCATTTGAGTTCCTCCTTCCTTCTCGCTCCAGGTTTGAAAAGTTGTATGTATTCCATCGAGTTGTAGAGAACCCATCTTGTCAATTCGTCTGTAGGCACGGGTGACTCCCCCTCCCTTATTTTATTCTGGTTACTCCACTAGTGCCACCACATGGTGAGGATCTACACTTGCATCTTTTCATCTAGGCCACATAGATAGTCCAGCATTGCATGCACGAACCTAATGCTTTCAAGCTCACCCCTCACCTTCTCTAGCTGCAACGCTCGCCACACTGCCTTCACATATTTACATTTGATGAACAGGTGTGCGCCATCTTCATCAGCACAACTGCAAAACAAACACTTCGTGCTCTCTACCTTGATCCCTCATCTCTCAAGATTAGTTCGGAAGGCCAGGGATTCATGCTTTAAGTGCCATGTAAACATCTGGATTTTCCGCGGATATGGAAGCTTCCATAAACGTTTCCAGGACTGGTCGTCCCATCTGTCCAGGTTGCCTATGGTTGCATTACTACTCCCGGCATCTCCCTGAGTGCTGGTCTTGCCTATCTGTACCCTGCAGCTTGTACGCACTTCTGACAGAATGATGGCCTTTGTTGTCATAATGCCAGGCCTTGAAATCACTCACCCCCCCCACGTAGAGGAATCTGCAGAATATGTCATGCACCGTCCAGCCAAACCGTGTCTCTCACAATTTGCTCATCACATGTGCCTGAAATTGGGCATATCAACTCACTCATATATGTCAATAGGTTCTGACCCCTAGGAGTAATTACTTGTCTTGACCAAGCCCGTGGGATCCAAGGGTCCGACCATATTTTCACCTGGGTGCCATCACCGATTCGACATATATAGCCTTGCTTGACTAGCTCTAGACCATGTAGAATACTCTAAGAATAGGAGATGCCATCCCTTGGCACGACTTCAAGTATTGAGCAGTGAGGGAAATATCGAGCCTTCAACGTATGAGCACATAGGTTGTCAGGGTTTTGTAGGAATCACCACCCCTGGCGTGATAGCATGGCGATGTTGAAGTCGCGCATGTCTTGGAATCCTAGTCCTCACATTGCTTTGGGTCGGGTTAGAGTTTCCTAGCTGATCCAATGCAAAGTCCTTTCTATGTCCGGTAGGCTCCACCCAAATTTACCCATGAGGGTGTTTAGCTCCTTACAAAAACCCTTCGTCAGATTGAAGCAAGGCATAGCAAAGTCAGAATTGCCTGGGCCACCGCTTTGACTAGAGTCTCCTTACTGGTCTTCGCTAATAGCCACTCCTGCCATGCGTGGACCCTGCCACACATGCTTTTCTTGATGTACCCGAACACCTTTCGCCTAGACCTGCCCACATGGACCTGCAAGCCAAGGTACCTATCACTCCAGTTTTCGTTGTTTATGCCAAGACCTCCCGTCACTACATTCTTTGCTTGTAGCTCCGTATTCTGAGAGAACATGAGAGCAGACTTTTCCAGATTAATGCATGATACGTCCATTTTGCATCATATTTTCCTAATGTTATTTATGACGTTTTTATGCATAATAATGCTTTTCAGAGTAATTCTAATGTCTTTTCTATCATACTTTGCAAGGTACACACAAAGAGGGAGAATTCCGGTAGCTGGAAATCTAGACTAGGAAAAGCTACGTCAGGCTACCTATTCTGCACAACTCCAAACAAGCTGAAACTCCACGGAGAATTTTTATGGAATACATGATGAATATTGGAGCAAATAAGTACCAAAGGAGGCCCACCAGGTGGGCACAACCCACCTGGGCGCGCCAAGGAGCCTAGGCCCGCCCTGGTGGGTTGTGCTCACCCAGGCCCACCTCTGGTGCCCATCTTCTGGTATATAAGTCATTTTGACCTAGAAAAAAATAAGGAGAGGACTTTCGGGACGGAGCGCCGCCGTCTCGAGGTGGAACTTGGGCAGGCACACTTTTGCCCTCTAGCGGAGCGATTCTGCCGGAGAACTTCCCTCCCGGAGGGGGAAATCATCGTCATCATCATCACCAACAACTCTCCCATCTTGGGAGGGCTATCTCCATCAACATCTTCAACAACGCCATATCATCTCAAACCCTAGTTCATCTCTTGTGTTCAATCTTGTTACCGGAACTATAGATTGGTGCTTGTGGGTGACTAGTAGTGTTGATTACATCTTGTAGTTGATTACTATATGGTTTATTTGCTGGAAGACTATATGTTCATATACAATATTCTACTTAATACCTCTCTGATCTTGAGCGTGATTATCATTTGTGAGTAGTTACTTCTGTTCTTGAGGTCACGGGAGAAATCATGTTGCAAGTAATCATGTGAATTTGATATGTGTTCGATATTTTGATAGTATGTATGTTGTGATTCTCTTAGTGGTGTCATGTGAACGTCGACTACATGAAACTTCACCATATTTGGGCGTAAGGGAATGCATTGTGGAGTAACAATTAGATGATGGGTTGCGAGAGTGACAGAAGCTTAAATCCCAGTTTATGCGCTATTCCGTAAGGGACCGATTGGATCCAAAAGTTTAATGCTATGGTTAGAATTTATTCTTAATACTTTTCTCGTAGTTGCGGATGCTCGCAGGAGGGTTAATCATAAGTAGGAGGTTTTTTCAAGTAAGAAAAACACCTAAGCACCGGTCCGCCCACATATCAAATTATCAAAGTAGCGAACACGAATCGAATCAACATGATGAAAGTGACTACATGAAATTCCCATGTACCCTCAAGAACGCTTTGCTTATTATAAGAGACCATTTTGGCCTGTCCTTTGCGTCAAAAGGATTGGCCTACCTTGCTACACTTTTGCTACTATTATCGTTACTTGCTCGTTACACATTGTCTTGCTATCAAACTACTCTGCTACTTACAATTTCAGCACTTGCAGACATTACCTTACTGAAAACCACTTGTCATTTCCTTCTGCTCCTTGTTGGGTTCGACACTCTTACTTATTGAGAAGAGCTACAATTGATCCCCTATACTTGTGGGTCATCAAGGCTATTTCCTGGTGCCGTTGCCGGGGAGTGAAGTGCCTTTGGTAAGTGGAATTTTTCAATTTGGTAAGGAAACATTTATATAGTGTGCTGAAATTTACTGTCACTTGTTACTATGGAAAACAATCCTTTGAGGGATTTGTTCGAGGTATCTTCACCTCGAGCGGAACCACAATTAGCTACCCCTCAACCTACTTCACCTACTGAAAATACTGAATATGAAATTCCTTCTGGTATGATAGAACAACTGCTAGCTAATCCTTATGCAGGAGATGGAACCGAACATCCTGATATGCACTTGATATATGTGGAACAAATTTGTGGATTATTTAAGCTTGTAGGTTTACCCAGAGATGATGTTAATAAGAAGGTTTTCCCTTTATCTTTGAAGGGAAAAGCATTGGCATGGTATAGGCTATGCGATGATATTGGATCTTGGAATTGGAATCATTTGAAATTGGAGTTCCACCAAAAGAATTATCCTATGCATCTAGTTCATCGTGATTTGAATTACATATATATAATTTTTGGCCTTGTGAAGGAGAAAGTATCGCTCTATCTTGGGGGATCCTGAAGTCAATTTTATATTCATGCCCGAATCATGAGCTCTCAAGAGAAATTGTTATCCAGAATTTTTATGCTCGACTTCTCATATGATCGATCCATGCTTGATACTTCTTGTGCTGGTTCTTTTATGACGAATACTATTGAATTCCGGTGGGATCTTTTGGAAAGAATTAAATGCAACTCTGAAGATTGGGAACTCGACGAAGGTAAAGAGTCAGGTATTAAGGTTAAGTATGATTGTGTTAAATCTTTTATGAATACCGATGATTTTCAAAAGTTTAGCACTAAATATGGACTTGACTCTAAGATAGTAGCCTCCTATTGTGAATCATTTGCTACTCATGTTTATCTCCCTAAACAAAAGTGGTTTAAATATCACCCACCTATTAAAGAAGAAATTAAAGAACAAGTACTAGCTAAAGAAGAAACTATACTTTATAATGTTGATCTAGTTGTTCCTACTGCTTATATTGAGAAACCACCTTTCCCTGTTTGGATAAAGGAACATGCTAAGGTTTTGACTATGGTTAACAAAAGTTATATTAGAACACCTAAAATAGATGAAAAAAAATCAAAGTAGAACCTAGTGTTGCTATGGTTAAATATCTCCTACAAGAAAATATAGATGGGAATGTTATTTACTTCTGCAATGAAGCTACTAGAATTGCCAAACCTAATAAAGAGGAAAAACATAGAACCATTGTTGGTATGCCTGTTGTCTCAGTTAAAATAGGAGATCACTGTTATCATGGTTTATGTGACATAGGTGCTAGTGTGAGTGCTATTACCTTTACTTTATATCAAGAAATTATGAATGGCATAGCACCCGCTGAAATAGAAGACATAGATGCCATTATTAAACTTGCTAATAGAGACACCATCACACCACTTGGGATTGTTAGAGATGTTGAAGTCTTGTGTGGGAAAATAAAATACCCTACTGGTTTTCCCCAGAAGATGACTTTTGTCCCATTATCTTTGGTAGACCTTTCTTGAACACCGTTAATGCTAAGATTGATTGTGAGAAACAAACTGTCGGTGTTAGTTTTGGTGATGAATCTCATGAGTTTAATTTTTCCAAGTGTAGTAGAAAGCATCATGAAAAAGAATTGCCTAGTAAGGATGAAATAATTGGTCTTGCTTCTATTGTTGTACCTCCTACTGATCCACTAGAACAATATTTGCTAGACCATGAAAATGATTTACATATGTGTGAAAGAAATGAAATAGATAATATTTTCTTTGAACAACATCCTCTGCTTAAACACAATTTGCCTATTGAAACTCTAGGAGGTCTTAATCCACCTAATGGTGATCCTGTGTTTGAATTAAAACAATTCCCAGATGATGGTAGCCGCAACTACGTTGGTAATTCCCTGGAGAGGGAGAGATGATGTAGCACAGCGATGGAAGGTATTTCCCTCAGTTATGAAACCAAGGTATCAAACCAGTAGGAGTACCAAGCAACACAACGTAAACAGAACCTGCACACAAACAACAACACCTTGCAACCCGACGTGTTAAAGGGGTTGTCAATCCCTTCCGGGGTACGGCGCCTCAGATAGGCAAGCGGGCGTGAGGTAAATTGTAGTAGATTGATAGATCGAACGCCAAATAAAATAAATAAAGATAAAATGCAACAAGGTATTTTTGTATTTTTTGGTTTGATAGATCTGAATAAAAAAGCAAAGGAAAAGTAGATCACAAGGCAAATATATGAGAAAGAAGACCCGGGGGCCGTAGGTTTCACTAGTGGCTTCTCTCGAGAAAAATAGCAAATGGTGGGTAAAGAAATTACTGTTGGGCAATTGAAAGAACTTCAAATAATTATGACGATATCCAGGCAATGATCATTACATAGTCATCACGTCCAAGATTACTAGACCGACTCATGCCTGCATCTACTACTATTACTCCACACATCGACCGCTATCCAACATGCATCTAATGTGTTAAGTTCATGGAAAAACTGAGTAATGCAATAAGAACGATGACATGATGTAGACAAGATCCGTTTATCTATTTGGCGGTAGATATAGATCTCATTTTTTATCCTTCGTAGCAACGATACATATGTGTCAGTTCCCTTTCTATCACTGGGATCAAGCACCGTAAGATCGAACCCACTACCGGGCACCTCTTCCCATTGCAAGATAAATAGATCAAGTTGGCCAAACAAAACCCAAATATTGGATAAGAAATACAAGGCTATAAGAGATCATGCATAAAAGAGATCAAAGAAACTCAAATAATTTCATGGATATAAAAACATAGATCTGATCATAAACTCGAAGTTCATCGATCCCAACAAACACATCACAAAAGAGTTACATCATATGGATCTCCAACAGACTATTGTATTGAGAATCAAGAGAGAGAGATGAAGCCATCTAGCTACTAACTACGGACCCGAAGGTCTATAAAGAACTACTCATGCATCATCGGAGAGGCACCAATGGAAGTGGTGAACCCCTCCGTGATGGTGTCTAGATTGGATTTGGTGGTTCTGGACTCTACGGCGGCTGGGTGAATATTTCGTCGACTCCCCTAGGGTTTTGGTATTTTTGGGGTATTTATAGAGCAAAGAGGCGGTCCGGGGGGCACCCGAGGTGGGCACAACCCACCAGGGTGCACATGGGCTTCCTGGCGCGCCCTGGTGGCTTGTGCCCCCCTCGGGGCACCCCTAGGTGCAACCAGGGCCCATTGCCTTCCTTCTGGCCCATCAAAAATCTCTGTAAAGTTTCACGGCATTTGGACTCCGTTTGATATTGAATTTCTGCGATGTAAAAACATGGAAAAACAGCAACTGCCACTTGGCACTATGTCAATAGGTTAGTACTAAAAATGATATAAAATGATTATAAAACATCCAAGATTGATAATAAAACAACATGGAACAATCAAAAATTATAGATACATTGGAGACTTACCACTAGACACTTTGAAATATGCTTATCTTGATGAAAAGAAGATATATCATGTTATTATTTGTGCTAACCATTCAGATCATGAAGAAGAACGATTATTGAAAGTTCTAAGGAAGCACCGAGGTGCTATTGGATATACTCTTGATGATTTAAATGTCATTAGTCCCACTCTATGTCAGCACAAGATTAATATGGAACCTGATGCTAAACCCGCTGTTGATCACCAACGTCGGTTAAATCCGAAGATGAAATTAGTGGTAAGAATGGAAATATTAAAACTTCTGGAAGCAGGTATAATCTATCCTAAAGCTGATAGTAGATGGGTAAGTCTTGTTCATTGTGTCCCTAAGAAAGGAGGTATTACTGTTGTTCCTAATGATAAGAATGAACTTATTCCACAAAGAATTGTTACAGGCTATAGAATGGTAATTGATTTTAGAAAATTAAATAAAGCAACTAGAAAACATCATTACCTTGTCCCTTTTCTTGATTAAATGCTAGAAAGATTATCTAAGCACACACATTTTTGCTTCCTTGATGGATATTTTGGTTTTTCACAAATACCTGTTTCTCAACCTGATCAAGAAAACACCAGTTTCACTTGTCCCTTTGGAACTTATGCTTATAGACGTATGCCTTTTGGTTTATGTAATGCACCTGCTACCTTTCAAAGATGTATGACTGCTATATTCTCTGACTTTTGTGAAAAGATTGTTGAGGTTTTCATGGATGACTTCTCTGTTTATGGGAAGTCTTTTGATGATTGTTTAAGCAATCTTGATCAAGTTTTGCGGAGATGTGAGCAAACAAATCTTGTATTGAATTGGGAGAAGTGCCACTTCATGGTTAATGAAGGCATTGCCTTGGGTCATAAAATTTCTAAAAGAGGTATTGAAGTGGACAAAGCTAAGGTTGATGCAATTAAGAAAATGCCATGTCCTAAAGATATCAAAGGTATTCGTAGTTTCCTAGGTCATGCTGGTTCCTATAGGAGATTTATCAAAGACTTTTCTAAAATTTCTAGGCCTCTTACAAACCTTTTGCAAAATGATGTCCCTTTTGTTTTTTATGATGATTGTTTAGAAGCCTTTGAAACACTCAACAAAGCCTTAATTTCTGCACCTATTTGTTCAACCACCTGATTGGAACTTGCCTTTTGAAATTATGTGTGATGCTAGTGATTATGCTGTTGGTGCTGTTCTTGAACAAAGAGTTGATAAAAAACTGAATGTTATTCATTATGCTAGTCAAACCCTAGACAGTGCTCAACGAAATTATGCTACTACCGAAAAAGAATATCTAGCAGTGGTGTTTGCTTGTGATAAATTTAGATCCTACATTGTTGATTCAAAGGTAATTTTTCACACCGACCATGCTGCTATAAAATATCTTATGAAGAAGAAAGATGCTGAACCTAGACATATTCGATGGGTACTCTTGCTACAAGAATTTGATTTGCATATCACTGATAGAAAAGGAGCTAAGAACCCTGTAGCTGATAACTTGTCTAGGCTTGAAAATGTGCTTGATGACCCACTACCTATTGATGATAGTTTTCCTGACGAGCAATTAGCTGCAATAAATGTTGCTCATAATACTCCTTGGTATGCTGATTATGGTAATTACATTATTGCTAAATATATACCCTCTAGCTTTACATAACAACAAAAGAAAAAAAATTCTTCTATGATTTAAGACATTACTTTTGGGATGAGCCACATCTTTATAAAGAAGGAGTAGATGGTATTATTAGACGTTGTGTACCTGAGCATGAACAAGGACAAATCCTACGGAAATGTCACTCCGAAGCTTATGGAGGGCATCATGCTGGAGATAGAACTGCTCACAAGTTATTGCAATCTGGGTTTTATTGGCCTACTCTCTTCAAGGATGCCCATAAGTTCGTCTTATCTTGTGATGAATGCCAAAGAATAGGTAATATCGGTAAGCGTCAAGAAATGCCTATGAATTATTCACTTGTTGTTGAACCATTTGATGTTTCAGGATTTGATTACATGGGACCTTTTCCTTCCTCTAATGGGTGTACACATATTTTGGTTGCTGTTGATTATGTTACTAAGTGGGTAGAAGTTATTCCAACCAGTAGTGCTAATCACAACACCTCTATTAAAATGCTTAAGGAAGTTATTTTCCCAAGGTTTGGAGTCCCTAGATATTTAATGACTGATGGTGGTTCACACTTTATTCATGGTGCTTTTCGTAAACTACTTGCCAAGTATAATGTTAACCATAGAATTGCATCACCTTATCATCCTCAGTCTAGTGGTCAAGTTGAACTTAGCAATAGAGAAATAAAATTAATTTTTCTAAAGGATGTCAATAGGTCCCGGAAGAATTGGTCTAAGAAATTAGATGATGGACTTTGGGCTTATTGAACAGCATATAAAAATCCTATGGGTATTGTCGGTGTCAAAACCGGCGGATCTCGGGTAGGGGGTCCCGAACTGTGCGTCTAGGATCGATGGTAACAGGAGGCAGGGGACACGATGTTTTACCCAGGTTCGGGCCCTCTTGATGGAGGTAAATCCCTACGTCCTGCTTGATTTATTCTTGATGATATGAGTATTACAAGAGTTGATCTACCACGAGATCGTAGAGGCTAAAGCCCTAGAAGCTAGCCTATGGTATGATTGTTGTATATCTCTATCGGCTACCTGTCCTGGTTTATATAATGCACCAGAGGCCTAGGATAACAAGAGTCCTAGATGAATACGCCGGTGGGGAGGAGTCCTTGTCTTGATCACCAAGTCTTGTGGAATCTTCCATGTATGCGGCAGCTGTCCGAACTGGCCCATGAGTATACGGCCATGGGGGTCCTCGACCCAATCTAACAAATCGGGAGATGACGTGGTGAGTACCCCCTAGTCCAGGACACCGTCAGTAGCCCCCTGAACCGGTCTTCAAGTTAGGGACGCTCCTCGATTCTTCCGAACTGTTCTTCATCTTCGGTCGTCGGTCTTGAAAACTGGTTCAACAAATCTTCTTATCTTCGATCTAGAGGATCGCCGAAATGCATTCGACAAGTTTATACGTCGGGTATCCGAGGAGCCCCTTTAAGTTTTCAGCCTTTATCAATGCCTTGTTATTTTTATGCCACACCTCGGGTTTGAAGTTGTTCCCGGGAGGCAGTGTCCTCTTGCGTCCGAGCTCCAACGCCGGACTGCATTCGAGGTATCTTTTGCAGCCGAACACCAATGCCGGATTGCTTCCGAGCTCCAACGCCGGATTGTGTCCAAGCTCCAACGCCGGACTATATCCAAGGTGTCATAGATCATCTTGGTCCAAAAAAGTTGAAGGAGTTTACCCGAGCTTAATGCCGGAAATGCCCTCTATGGAGCCAGCCACTAGCGCCCAAGCTTTATGCCGGACTGCTTCCGAGGTGTTGCACCACCCCGACTGTGGGCCAATTTTTTGTCAATATTTTTTATTGGTGCAATTTGTTCTCTGCCGAGATATACAACCAGTAGCCCTCAAAGTGTGTATCAGTCTAAAACCCGAGATGCACCTGAAAGATGACGTAAGACCGCTGATCCCAGTAGCCACTGAGACTCAGGTTGATTTGCAAAATCGGCCCGAGGATCAAGTCCTAGCTCGGCAGAATACTTCGGGACACAAAAAGCGGCATGCTCAGTACTCGAGACTCAGGTTGGGTGCGGCCGACCAACCTGAGGATCAAAATCTCCTTGGAAACTATATTGCACATAAAATTTTCTGCATTGGACAGGCAATGCAGTAGCCCCCGAGACACTGGTCGGGTGACAACACTAGATCAGGGGATCGATGTGCCCCTTTAATATTTGTAAATAATAAGCCTGAAGCCCAGTAGCCCCCGAGCCTTAATGCGGGCACGGGTGGCCGAATTAAGGATCGATATCCATAGTAAAATCACAAATTATGTGTAATGACTCTATGTATCCAAGTACTTTACATTATTAATGCTCGGATCCGCATTGTACAAAACTTTGTTGACCGACCATCGGCTTCCACCTCCTTGGCCATTAGCCGAGGAGTATTTTTCCTACTTTAGAAAGCCTTTATGAGGGCAAAGATTTACGACAAACAAGGCAATCTGGCCATACAGTTTTATAAACAAAGGTACGCAGAGAGATATGTTATATTTACTGTTTAACATAAGAAATGTCTTCCAAAGAAAATAGTCCCGCTATCGGTTCCTTCCTTTGGGTTGTCATGCTAAGCATGATCATGAAACCTCAGCTCTAATGTAAGAGCAAAATATCGAGGATTTAGTTTGGGAGGCCAGTTAATAGCCCCCGGCAGTGTTCGGCGATAGTCGAGGTCAAGCCGTAAACACTTCGGCCATTGTTATGAATGGCCCGTCATTTAACACAGTCATCGGATCGCTGACCAGTTTACGCTTATTGTGACAGCCAGTTTTCGGCTTTCTCCACTGAGGTGCTTAACCATGTGAGCTGGAAGCACAATCGCAGTGGTTCTCCCTTTGCACGCCTAGCCGAACAAAGCGGAACGTAGGAAGCAAGTGCAGGAGCCGGGCAACCCAACTATTGACCAAAGACACAATTCGAAACCGATGCATATATAGCAATATCCAAGGATGTTTTTACCGAATCTCTAAAGGTGTCCGGCGTTGCACTGCGATACTTGTGCTGAAAACACACAAATAGTTTGAAAGTGCCATAAGCTTGGAAAACCAAAAAACGTCAGTAAAAACATGACGTCCGAACAAGATCAAGTGTTCGGTGCCAATCCGAAAATTGGACTTAGAGAAAAAAAAGTGCTTTTGTCGTGCTTTAACATGACACATCCTATCTCAAGACTTCAAGCGGGTTAGCCTATGGCCTCAACCTCCTATCCTGAGGGAGGAGTACTTCTCATTAGGTCAGTTTAGCAAACTAAACTCTAGCGGCTTTGAGAGAGAAATTAGGCTCCCCAACTAGTGACCACACGCTCGTGTCGAAAAAAGGAGTGATAAATAATAATAGTAATACAAAATTTGCAACGACTAAGAAGAAGAACACTTATTATAAAACAACTCATATACATTTAAGAGCCCCCAAGTGACTTGGGTAAAAGAATTTTATGTATAATGATTGTATGTACTGAAGTACTAATATCATATCTTCGTTCACCCAAACTTTAAACGTGTCTTAACCGACCGTCGGCTTCTCCCCCTTCGGTCAAGGACCGAAAAGTGTTATGTATTACACCTGTTGAGAATATCGACAGTGTTTCCGATAACCAGGCAACCGGGCCATAAGGCTGTAACAAACAAAGCGCGCTCAGGGAACTTATGCTATATTACAGATGAAGTGTAAGAAGCATCTTCGAAGAAAATAGTACCCCCACCGATACCTTTCTTCGGTGCTCATTATTACTATGAGACTTGTGCAATAGATTTTTTGTACTCATGAGTTCCGTTGTGTGCCGACCATGATTGAAAACAATAAGAGCGCTAGCTTTCGGCTTCACCCAGTCTGAGGTCAGAGCTTGGAGGACCCGGTCATGACAATCGCAGAGGTGCTCCCTTTACTCCCTAGCCGAACAATTAGGAACATAGGGGTAAGCACAGGAGCCAGGCAACCCAGCTTGCAAATCGCTTCAGTCAATATGGTGCATATTGTGGCGTAATACACGAACAAGGAACGAAGCCGTACAAGTATAATCATATGCAAGAGGAAAATCTTCATAAAGTAAGCCCCCAAATAAACATGGTATTTGAATTTGTGTGTCACAAACAAAGTTTGGACAAGGAAATTTTTTACAAGCAACTTTTTTCCAAAAAAGTATAATGCTTGGTCGAACCGAACACAAGTTAAAAATTTAAAACTTTGAGCATGAAGGCAACTTAGCTGGTTAATGTGTTCGGTATTGATGACGCGACCCGAGCTTGATGCGGGACAAGGTTCCATCCCCCAAGCCGGTCCCAAGGTGGCGGAGCAAAGAGCTCGGCACTCCGAAGTGGTGACATAGCACGGTCAATGCGGGCCGGCAGAGTGATGCCGAAGTCCCTAGCATGGGGTAATGAAGTGTTGACGAAGCCCCCCGTCCAACCGAGGTAACATGGTATGTCAGTATGCCGAGTTGGCGGTACTGCCCAACCCGGATCATTTTCCTGTGCATAAAAAATAGTGCAAACCGGAGATAATAGTGATAATAATAATAATAATAATAAATCGTTGCATAATAGATAATTTATGCAAAGTGAGTAATAAAAGAAATATGGCCTGGCGCCGAAGTCAATGTCGATGCAGGGCATCGGCGTGATGCAGTGAAGGCCTGACAAAGCCTGAATTTGCAGGGCGGTCCGGGCTCCGGACGCAACGTTCACCGAACTATGTACGGCAACTGACCGAACCGCCATGCGACCGTTTTTAATGTGGCCGCTATTTGATAGACCTGTGTACAAATGATGGAACAAACCAGAGTAATAATTCCTTCAGAAAAAATAAACCCAACAAGCAAAAATTGTTAGGATTAATAGCACCTGGTTTATTTGTTGTAGCATTCCGAAGAAAAGCGACTCCCAAAATCGGGAATCGATCCGCACACCCGTTGCCTAATGGGTGATAAAGCGATGGCCTGGCGATGCTAGCAAAGGTTGGCTCGTCGAGGAAAAGCCCGTGGTACAGCTAATGTGATGAAGTTGGTCGGCTGGTGACGCCGAAGTCTCCGAAGTAAGTTGATGAAGAGATGGTGAAGCCCTCGGTCTAGCCGAGGAGACGGAGCAGGTCGATAAGAAGACGTCGCAGTTGTCGTGTCAGCCGAGGTGTTGAAGCAGTTCGGCGTGATGGACATCGGCTTAAAGAAGCAACAGTGCGGCCATGCCGACGCAGGTCGTAACTTGTGACGCGGACAATGCCGGTTTGATAAAGTGACCATGCGGCGATGCTTGTGTTCCCGGTCCGTGTAATCCGTGGGGCGGCGATGTTGGTGATGATTTATCCTTCGCGATGCCGAACTCTTGTTCGGCTTGCCGAGATGATGATCGAAGTAATTGAGCTCAGCTCAATAAAGCGGCGACGTGTCTAGCGCAGGTCGGCAGCCGTGAAGCAATATTACCAGACTGGTTTGCCACCAGCATAATGATGAAGACGACCTCAGGGGAGGCTTAAAAATTTACGGGCACGTGTTTAAAAACAACGCACAATACCCTAGAAGAGAATTACTCTAAAAAGGTTGTCCAATATCACGTTCATAAAGAAACATGAATTCGGGTCAGATTCATATTCGCGCAGAAAACGGATCCGAAAATTGGTCCATTCATCGGAAGGTTACCGGAGTTTGAACCGTCGGATCGAGCTGAAATTTGGAGGGGTGGTAGATACGGAAATTATGCAGTAGATGAACGGTTGGATATTTGAAAGGACGTCCGAGCTAGAAGCTGGACACCACGGCCTAAACTCGTCTAGATTCCCGTCCAGATTTGACAGAGCTTCGGTATATCGTAAATTGTCGGAAATTCCTACATCGGAACTCCACGAAATTTTGCATGGCTGTTGTAGACATAATTCCGCACTATTCCATCAAAGCAATCGTCAAACCGACATTCGAGGAGGCGGTGGCGGCGGATACGAGTTCGCTATCTAGAAGAACAGCACGGTCGCCTAAGGGCAATGTTGTCGTTGAGCCCCCGGGCTCCCCGGATGATTCCTCCATGATCTTGATAGAGATCGGAGTTGATGTTGATGAAGGCCCTCATCCGAACATGACGATCGGAGGTAGGGCACAGTCCTCGGTCCAGCCAAGGTGACCGGCCGAGCCGGTGACGAAGAAGCCGACATCGCAGTTGACCTGCGGGCGAGCCATGGATCCTTTTACCGATCACACAGCGGAACTCTCAATGAAAGCACCAATGTCAGTGTCAAAACCGGTGGATCTCGGGTAGGGGGTCCCGAACTGTGCGTCTAGAATCGATGGTAACAGGAGGCAGGGGACACGATGTTTTACCTAGGTTCGGGCCCTCTTGATGGAGGTAAAACCCTATGTCCTGCTTGATTTATTCTTCACGATATGAGTATTACAAGAGTTGATCTACCACGAGATCGTAGAGGCTAAAGCCCTAGAAGCTAGCCTATGGTATGATTGTTGTATATCTCTATCGACTAGCCTGGCCCTGGTTTATATAATGCACTAGAGGCCTAAGATAACAAGAGTCATAGCTGAATACGCCGGTGGGGAGGAGTCCTTTTTTTGATCACCAAGTCTTGTGGAATCTTCCATATATGCGGCAGCTGTCCGAGCTGGCCAATGAATATACGGCTATGGGGGTCCTCGGCCCAATCTAACAGACCGGGAGATGACGTGGTGAGTACCCCCTAGTCCGGGACACCGTCAGGTATGTATCCTTATAAAATGGTTTATGGAAAAGCTTGTCATTTACCTCTTGAATTAGAACATAGAGCATATTTGGCAATCAAAGAACTCAACTATGATTTCAAACTTAACGGTGAAAAGAGGTTATTTTGTTGGGGAACGTAGTAATTTCAAAAATTCCTATGCACACGCAAGATCATGGTGATGCATAGCAACGAGAGGGGAAGAGTGTTGTCCACGTACCCTCGTACACCATAAGCAGAAACGTTATGACAAAGCGGTTGATGTAGTCGTACGTCTTCACGATCGACTGATCCTAGTACTGAAAGTACGTCACCTCCACGATCTGCACACGTTTGGCTCGGTGCGTCCCACGAACTCTTGATCCAGCAGAGTGTCGAGGAGAGCTTCGTCAGCACGACGGCATGATGATGGTGATGATGATGCTACCGTCACAGGGCTTCGCCTAAGCACTACGATGATATGACCGAGGTGGATTATGGTGGAGGGGGGCACCGCACACGGCTAAGGGATCAATGATCAACTTGTGTGTCTATGGGGTGCCCCCTGGCCACGTATATAAAGGATGGAGGGAGGAGGAGGCCGGCCCTCATAGGGCGGGCCCAAAGTGTGTAGTCCTACTAGGACTCCCTAGTCCTAGTAGGATTCCACCTCCCACATGGAATAGGAAAAAGGGAAGGGAGAAGGAGAAGGAAGGAAGGGGGCGCCCCCTTTCCTAAGTCCAATTCAGACCAGTTCATGGGGAAGGGGCGCGGCCACCCTTGAGGCCTTTCTCTCCTTTCCCGTATGGCCCATTAAGGCCCAATACGAATTCCCATAACTCTCTAGTACTCCGAAAATTACCTGAATCACTCGGAACCTTTCCGATGTCCAAATATAGCCTTCCAATATATCAATATTTATGTCTCGACCATTTCAAGACTCCTAATCATGTCCCCGTTCTCATCCGGGACTCCGAACAAACTTCGGTCATCAAATCACATAACTCATAATACAAATCGCCACAGAATGTTAAGCGTGCAGACCCTACGGGTTCGAGAACTATGTAGACATGATCGAGACTCATCTCTAGTCAATAACCAATAGCGGAACCTGGTTGCTCATATTGGTTCCTACATATTCTACGAAGATCTTTATTGGTCAGACCGCATAACGATATATGTTGTTCCCTTAGTCATCGGTATGTTACTTGCTAGAGATTCGATCGTCGGTATCTCAATACCTAGTTCAATATCATTACCAGCAAGTCTCTTTACTCGTTCCGTAATGCATCATCCCATAACTAACTCATTAGTCACATTGCTTGCAAGGCTTATAGTGATGTGTATTACCGAGAGCGCCCAGAGATACCTCTCCGATACTCGAAGTGACAAATCCTAATATTGATCTATGCCAACTAAACAAAAACCATTGGAGACACCTGTAGAGCATCTTTATAATCACCCAGTTACATTGTGACGTTTGATAGCACACAAGGTGTTCCTCCGGTATTCGGGAGTTGCATAATCTCAGAGTCTGAGGAACATGTATAAGTCATGAAGAAAGCAAAAGCAATGAAACTGTAACGATCATCGTGCTAAGCTAACGGATGGGTCAAGTCAATCACATCATTCTCTAATGATGTGATCCCGCTTATCAAATGACAACTCTTTGTCCGTGGCTAGGAAACTTAACTATCTTTGATTAACGAGCTAGTCAAGTAGAGGCATACTAGTGACACTCTATTTGTTTATGTATTCACACATGTACTAAGTTTCTGGTTAATACAATTCTGGCATGAATAATAAACATTTATCATGATATAAGGAAATATAAATAACAACTTTATTATTGCCTCTAGGGCATATTTCCTTCAGTCTCCCACTTGCACTAGAGTCAATAATGTAGTTCACATCGTCATGTGATTTAACACGAATAGTTCACATCTTTATGTGATTAGTTCACATCTCCATGTGACCAACACCCAAAGGGTTTACTAGAGTCTATAATCTAGTTCACATCGCTATGTGATTAACACCCAAAGAGTGATCATGTTTTGATTGTGGAGAAATTTAGTCAACGGGTCTACCACATTCAGAGCCGTATGTACAAATTTTCTATGTCTATAATGCTTTGCACGAAGCTACTCTAGCTAATTTCTCCCACTTTTAATATGTATCTAGATCGAGACTTAGAGTCATCCAGATTGGTGTCAAAGCTTGCATCGACGTAACTCTTTACGACGAACTCTTTGTCACATGCATAACTGAGAAACATTTCCTTATTCCACTAAGGATATTTTTGACCATTGTCCAGTGATCCACTCCTGGATCACTATTGTACCCTCTTGCCAATCTTATGGTGAGGTACACAATAGGTCTGGTACACAGCATAGCATATTTTATAGAACATATGACTGAGGCATAGGTAACGACTTTTCATTATCTTTCCATTTTCTGCCGTGGTCGGGTTTTGAGTCTTTACTCGACTTCACACCTTGCAGCACAGGCAATAACTCCTTCTTTGACTGTTCCATTTTGAACTACTTCAAAATCTTGTCATGGTATGTACTTATTGAAAATATATCAAGCATCTTGATCTATCTCTATAGATCTTGATGCTCAATATGTAAGTAGCTTCACCGAGGTCTTTCTTTGAAAAACTCCTTACAAACATTCCTTTATGTTTTCCAGAAAATTCTACATTATTTCCGAGCAACAATATGTCACTCACATACACTTATCAGAAATGTTGTAGTGCTCCCACTCACTTTCGTGTAAATACAGGCTTCACCGCAAGTCTGTATAAAACCATATGCTTTGATCACTTTATCAAAGCATATATTCCAACTCCGAGATGCTTGCACCAGTCCATAGATGGATCGCTGGAGCTTGCTCACTTTGTTAGCACCTTCAGGATTGACAAAACCTTCTGGTTGCATCATATACAACTCTTCTTTAAGAAATCATTAAGGAATGTAGTTTTGACATCCATTTGCCATATTTCATAAAATGCAGCAACTGCTAACATGATTCGGACAGAATTTTAAGCATCGATACGAGTGAGAAAATCTCATCGTAGTCAACACCTTGATCTTGTCGAAAACATTTTGTGACAATTTGAGCTTTGTAGATAGTAACACTACTATCGGCGTCCGTCTTCCTCTTGAAGATCAATTTATTCTCAATGACTCACCGATCATCGGGCAGGTCAATCAAAGTCCATAATTTGTTCTCATACATGGATCCCATCTCAGATTTCATGGCCTCAATCCATTTTGCAGAATCTGGGCTCATCATTGCTTCCTCATAGTTCGTAGGTTCGGCATGGTCTAGTAACATGACTTCCAGAACAGGATTACCGTACCACTCTGGTGCAGACCGTACTTTGGTTGACCTACGAGGTTCAGTAGTAACTTGATCTGAAGTTTCATGATCATCATCATTAGCTTCCTCACAAATTGGTGTAGGAATCGCTGGAACTAATTCTGTGATGAACTACTTTTCAATTCGGGAGAAGGTACAATTACCTCATCAAGTTCTACTTTCCTCCCACTCACTTCTTTCGAGAGAAACTCCTTCTCTAGAAAGGATCCATTCTTATTAACAAAATATCTTGCCTTCGGATCTATGATAGAAGGTGTACCCAACAGTTTCTTTTGGGTATCCTATGAAGACGCACTACTCCGATTTGGGTTCGAGCTTATCACTTTGAAACTTTTTCACATAAGCATCGTAACCTCAAACTTTAAGAAACGACATCTTTGGTTTCTTGCCAAACCATAGTTCATACGGTGTCATCTCAACGGATTTAGATGGTGCCCTATTTAACGTGAATGCAGCTGTCTCTAATGCATAACCCCAAAATGATAGTGGTAAATCGGTAAGAGACATCATAGATCACACCATATCCAATAAAGTACGATTACAATGTTCGGACACACCATTATGCTATGGTGTTCCAGGTGCGTGAGTTGCGAAACTATTCCACATTGTTTCAAATGAAGATCAAACTCTAACTCAAATATTTTCCTCCACGATCAGATCGTAGAAACTTTATTTTCTTGTTACGATGATTTTCCACTTCACTCTAAAATTGTTTGAACTTTTCAAATGTTTCAGACTTATGTTTCATTAAGTAGATATACCCATATCTGCTCAAATCATTTGTGAAGGTCAGAAAATAATGATACCCGTCGCGAGCCTCAACACTTATCGGATCGCATACATCAGTATGTATTATTTCCAGTAAGTCAGTTGCTCTATTATTCCGGAGAATGGAGTCTTAGTCATCTTGCCCATGAGGCATGGTTCGTAAGCATCAAGTGATTCATAATCAAGTGATTTCAAAAGTCCATCAGCATGGAGTTCCTTCATGCGCTTTACACCAATATGACCTAAACGGCAGTGTCACAAATAGGTTGCACTATAATTATTAACTTTGCATCTTTTGGCTTCAATATTATGAATATGTGTATCACTAAGATCGAGATTCAATAAACCATTCACCTTGGGTGTATGACCAAAGAAGGTTTTATTCATGTAAACAGAATAACAATTATTCTTTGACTTAAATGAATATCCGTATTGCAATAAACATGATCCAATCATATTATGCTCAACGCAAACACCAAATAACATTTATTTTTGGTTCAACACTAATCCCGAAGGTAAAGGGAGTGTGCGATGGTGATCTTATCAACCTTGGAATCATTTCCAACACACATCGTCACCTCGTCCTCAACTAGTCTTTGTTTATTTTGCAACTCCCGTTTCGAGTTACTGCTCTTAGCAACTGAACTAGTATCAAATACCGAGGGGTTTGCTATAAACACTAGTAAAGTAGACATCAATAACATGTATATCAAATATACCTTTGTTCACTTTGCCATCCTTCTTATCCGCCAAGTATCTAGGGCAGTTCCACTTCCAGTGACCATTTCCTTTGCAGTAGAAGCACTCACTTTCAGGCTTGGGTCTAGCTTTGGGCTTCTTCATGGGAGTGAAAACTTGCTTGCCATTCTTCTTGAAGTTCCCTTTCTTTCCCTTGCCCTTTTACTTGAAACTAGTGGTCTTGTGAACCATCAACACTTGATGCTTTTTCTTGATTTCTACCTTCGCCGATTTCAGCATCGCGAGCTTTGGGAATTGTTTTCGTTATCCCTTGCATATTATAGTTCATCATGAAGTTCTAGTAACTTTGTGATAGTGACCAGAGAACTCTGTCAATCACTATCTTACCGGGAAGATTAACTCCCACTTGATTCAAGTGATTGTAGTACTCAGACATTCTAAGCACATGCTCACTCATTGAGCTATTCTCCTCCATCTTGTAGGCAAAGTACTGTCAGAGGTCTCATACCTATTGACACGGGCATGAGTATGAGATACCAATTTCTACTCTTGGAACATCTTATATGCTCCGTGGCATTCAAAACATTTTTGAAGTCCCGGTTCTAAGCCGTAAAGCATGGTGCACTAAACTATCAAGTAGTCATCATACCGAGCTTGTCAAACATTCATAACATCTGCATCTGCTCCTGCAATAGGTCTATCACCTAGCGGTGCATCAAGGACATAATTTCTTCTATGCAGCAATGAGGATAATCCTCAGATCACGGACCTAGTCCGTATCATTACTACTATCATCTTTCAACATAGTTTTTCTCTAGGAACATATCAAAAGAAACAGGGAGCTACATCGCGATTTATTGATCTACAACATAGTTATGCAAATACTATCAAGACTAAGTTCATGATAAATTATAGTTCAATTAATCACAATACTTAAAACTCCCACTTAGATAGACATCCCTCTAGTCATCTAAATGATCACGTGATCCAAATCAACAAACCATGTCCGATCATCATGTGAGATGGAGTAGCTTTCAATGGCGAACATCACTATGTTGATCATATCTACTATATGATTCACGGTCGACCTTTCGGTCTCCAATGTTCCAAGGCCATATCTGCATATGCTAGGCTCGTCAAGTTTAACCCGAGTATTCTGCGTGTGCAAAACTGGCTTGCACCCGTTGTATGTGAACGTAGAGATTATCACACCCGATCATCACGTGGTGTCTTAGCACGACGAACTGTCGCAACGGTGCGTACTCAGGGAGACCACTATTACCTTGAAATTTAGTGAGAGATCATCGTATAATGCAACCACCGTACTAAGCAAAATAAGAAGCATCAAAGATAAACATCACATGTAATCAAAATATGTGACATGATATGGCCATCATCATCTTGTGCCTTTGATCTCCATCTCCAAAGTACCGTCATGATCTCCATCGTCATCGGCATGACACCATGATCTCCATCATCTTGATCTCTAGCAACGTGTTGTCACATGATCGTCTCGCCAACTATTGCTTTTGCAACTATTGCTATCGGATAGCGATAAAGTAAAGCAATTGTATGGTGCTTGCATCTTATGCAATAAAGAGACAACCATAAGGCTTCTGCCAGTTGCCGATAACTCCGTTACAAAACATGATCATCTCATACAATAAAATTTAGCATCATTTCTTGACCATATCACATCACAACATGCCCTGCAAAAACAAGTTAGACGTCCTCTACTTTGTTGTTGCAAGTTTTACGTGGTTGCTACGGGCTGAGCAAGAATCGTCCTTACCTACGCATCAAAAACCACAACGCGGTATGGTGATTGCTTTTTGATCTTTAGAAAGAACCCAGTTCATTGAATCCGATTCAACTAAAGTTGGAGAAATTGACACCCACCAGCCACATGTGTGCGAAGCACGTCGGTAGAACTAGTCTCGCGTAAGCGTACGAGTAATGTCGGTCTGGGCCGCTTCATCCAACAATACCGCCGAATCAAGAAACAACAAGTGATGGCAAGCAATATGTATATACCCATGCCCACAACTCCTTTGTGTTCTACTCATGCATATAACATCTATGCATAGACCTGGCTCGGATGCCACTATTGGGGAACATAGTAATTTCAAAAATTCCTACACACACGCAAGATCATGGTGATGCATAGCAACGAGAGGGGAAGAGTGTTGTCCATGTACCCTCGTAGACCGTAAGAGGAAGCATTATGACAACGCGGTTGATGTAGTCGTACGTCTTCATGATCGACCGATCCTAGTACCGAAAGTACGGCACCTCCGCGATCTGCACACGTTCGGCTCAGTGACGTCCCACGAACTCTCGATCCAGCTGAGTGTCGAGGGAGAGCTTCGTCAGCACGATGGCGTGATGATGGTGATGATGATGCTACCATCGCAGGGCTTCGCCTAAGCACTACGATGATATGACCGAGGTGGATTATGGTGGAGTGGGGCACCGCACACGGCTAAGGGACCAATGATCAACTTGTCTGTCTATGGGGAGCCTCCTGGCCACGTATATAAAGGATGGAGGGAGGAGGAGGCTGACCCTCATAGGGTGCGTCCAAAGTGTGGAGTCCTACTAGGACTCCCTAGTCCTAGTAGGATTCCACCTCCCACATGGAATAGGAAAAAGGGAAGGGAGAAGGAGAAGGAAGGAAGGGGGCGCCCCCTTCCCCTAGTCCCAATTCGTACCAGTTCATGGGGAAGGGTCGCGGCCACCCTTGAGGCCTTTCTCTCCTTTCCCATATGGCCCATTAAGGCCCAATACGAATTCCCATAACTCTCCGGTACTCCGAAAATTACCTAAATCACTCGGAACCTTTCCGACGTCCGAATATAGCCTTCCAATATATCAATCTTTACGTCTCGACCATTTCGAGACTCCTCGTCATGTCCCCGATCTCATCCGGGACTCCGAACAAACTTCGGTCATCAAATCACATAACTCATAATACAAATCGACACAGAACGTTAAGCGTGCGGACCCTACGGGTTCGAGAACTATGTAGACATGACCGAGACTCATCTCTAGTCAATAACCAATAACGGAACCTGGATGCTCATATTGGTTCCTACATATTCTACGAAGATCTCTATCGGTCAAACCGCATAACAATATACGTTGTTCCCTTAGTCATCGGTATGTTACTTGCCCGAGATTCGATCGTCGGTATCTCAATACCTAGTTCAATGTCGTTACCGGCAAGTCTCTTTACTCATTCCGTAATGCATCATCCCATAACTAACTCATTAGTCACATTGCTTGCAAGGCTTATAGTGATGTGCATTACCGAGAGGGCCCAGAGATACCTCTCCGATACTCGGAGTGACAAATCCTAATCTTGATCTATGCCAACTCAACAAACACCATCGGAGACACCTATAGAGCATCTTTATAATCACCCAGTTACGTTGTGACGTTTGATAGCACACAAGGTGTTCCTCCGGTATTCGGGAGTTGCATAATCTCATAGTCTGAGGAACATGTATAAGTCATGAAGAAAGCAGAAGCAATGAAACTGTAATGATCATCATGCTAAGCTAACGGATGGGTCAAGTCAATCACATCTTTCTCTAATGATGTGATCCCGCTTATCAAATGACAACCCTTTGTCCATGGCTAGGAAACTTAACCATCTTTGATTCACGAGTTAGTCAAGTAGAGGCATACTAGTGACCCTCTGTTTGTTTATGTACTCACACATGTACTAAGTTTCCGGTTAATACAATTCTGGCATGAATAATAAACATTTATCATGATATAAGGAAATATAAATAACAACTTTATTATTGCCTCTAGGGCATATTTCCTTCATATTTGATATTAGCTCTTTAGATGAATGGAGAACCCAAGCTTATGAAAATGCCAAGTAATTTATGAAGGAAATATGCCGTAGAGGCAATAATAAAGTTATAATTTATATTTCCTTATGTCATGATAAATGTTTATTATTCATGCTAGAATTGTATTAACCAGAAACTTGATACATGTGTGGATACATAGTCAAAATACAGTGTCCCTAGTAAGCCTCTACTAGACTAGCTCGTTAATCAAAGTTGGTTAAGTTTCCTAACCATAGACATGTGTTGTCATTTGATGAAAGGGATCACATCATTAGGAGAATGATGTGATGGACAGGACACATCCGTTAGCTTAGCATAATGATTGTTAAGTTTTATTGCTATTGCTTTCTTCATGACTTATACATATTCCTTTGACTATGAGATTATGCTACTCCGGAATACCGAAGGAATACCTTGTGTGCTATCAAACGTCATAGCGTAACTGGGTGATTATAAAGATGCTCTGCAGGTATCTCCGAAGGTGTTTGTTGGGTTTGCATAGATCGAGATTAGGATTTGTCACTTCGACTATTGGAGAGGTATCTTTGGGCCCTCTCGGTAATGCACATTATCGGTGTCAAAACCGGTGGATCTCGGGTAGGGGGTCCTGAACTGTGCGTCTAAGGTGGATGGTAACAGGAGGCAGGGGACACGATGTTTTACCCAGGTTCGGGCCCTCTTGATGGAGGTAAAACCCTACGTCCTGCTTGATTTATTCTTGATGATATGAGTATTACAAGTGTTGATCTACCACGAGATTGGAGAGGCTAAACCCTCGAAATTAGCCTATGGTATGATTGTATGTTGTCCTACGGACTAAAACCCTTCGGTTTATATAGACACCAGAAAGGGCTAGGGTTACACAAGGTCGGTCACGAAGGAGGAGATATACATATCTGTATTTCCTAGCTTGCCTTCCACGCCAAGTAGAGTCCTATCCGGACACGAGACGAACTCTTCAATCTTGTATCTTCATAGTCCAACAGTCCGACCAAAGGATATAGTCCGGCTGTTCGGAGACCCCCTAATCCAGGACTCCCTCAGTAGCCCCTGAACCAGGCTTCAATGATGATGAGTCCGGCGCACAGTATTGTCTTCGGCATTGCAAGGCGGGTTCCTCCTCCAAATACACCACGGAAGAATTTGAATACAAGGATAGTGTCTGACCCTGCAAAATAAGTTCCACATACCACCGTAGAGAGAATAATATTTTCACAAATCTAATTTGCTGACTTGCTTTTGGAAACATGACATTGTGCCATGGCCCAGTGATTATTCGGACCGTTTCCTTTAACTAGCCCCGCACATAACGCGAGGCAGTTTCTTGACACGTCTTGTCAAAGCAGAGATCGTGTTCCCCTTATTACGGGATTCTCATCAATACGGGCGTGGGTAACCCAACCGCGCCATCGATTACGGCGCTTGGGGGATAAGCGAGTTTTATCATGCTAGTGGGGGCGCATAGTTTCGGCCGCCCTTATAAAGGGACAAGGTTTAACCTTTTTCTACCCACGCCTTCTTCCTCCTTGCTCATCCATTCTTGCGCACTCGAGCTCCAATGCCCAAGTCCACATCCTTCCCCTCAACCTTCTCCAATCATGTCCGGAGCGGGAGGCAAATGGATGGCTTTCTCCGTTATGAAGGGACACATCAAGAAGCTACGTGGAGCCGGATACTTAGCCGCAAATATTGCGCATCGGCTGCCCGCTGCGGGGCAGATCGTTCCTACCCCTGAACCTCACGAGAGGGTAGTTTTCCTCCACCACTTCCTCCGCGGACTAGGGTTTACCCTCCACCCATTCATCTGTGGTCTCATGTTCTACTACGGGCTAGACTTCCACGATCTGGCCCCGAACTTCATCCTCAACATTTCGGCGTTCATAGTCGTGTGTGAGGCTTTCCTCTGCATCCGGCCCCACTTCGGCCTGTGGTTAAAGACCTTCAATATCAAGCCGAAGGTGGTGGGAGGCCAACAAGCAGAATGCGGCGGAGCCATGGTGGGCAAGATGCCCAATGTTATATGGCTCGAAGGCTCCTTCATGGAGACCATTAAGGGGTGGCAATCAACGTGGTTCTACATCACCGAGCCGCACGACACCAACTAGGTGGCTGCCCCCGAGTTTCGATCCGGAATCCCCACGCGGCTCACCTCCTGGAAAGAGAAGGGCCTGTCCTGGGGTTCATCGGTGGAGCTGGACGAACTCCAGAAATGTATCCAGAATATGGTAAGCAAGAAGCTCAAGCTTGTCAACATAGTCCAGGTCATGCTCATCCGCCGGATCCTGCCGTGTCAACAACGGGATTTCAACTTGTGGGAGTTCGACCCGGCCCAGCACTAGACTCTGAGTGAGCTCTTCGACACGACGCACAAAGACGTCTGGAGGGTGTTGTTCAAGGGCGCCGAGGTCCCTCCCTCTCTCACCGAGGACCGCGGGCTAAGCGCGAAGCGCCAAGCACATTCGGTGAGTTCTATACATCTGGTAGGATATTTTATTTCCCCTAGCTTAATCATGTGCGGGGTCTGAGCTCAGTGCCTTTGACAGGACTGGGTGGAGACGTCGGGGCAGATTAACTGTCCGACCCCTCTGCCCGAAGACACTGCGGACGCTCTCCTGACGGAGATGCTGACTCCGGCTCCTTACAAGGTGTCGGAGAAGACCAAGAAGGCCAAGGGAACCCGAAAGAGTTCCCGGCGCCAGGTGTTATTGGACTCATCGTCTGATAACTCCGCGACGCACTCCTCCCCTGAAGACGAGGAGGAAGGTGAAGATGCTCCCCCTCTAGTCGGGGGAGACAAGAAAAGGAAGGCTGCCCCAACCGGGGGGAGAGGGGTCCAAGAAGGGAAGGACCCTCCTTCCGGACTAGTCCACCACCGCCGCCGAAGGCGAAGACGAGTGGCTGCTCAGGGCCAAGCCCCTGGCGAAGTCGTAAGTATTCGGATGCCAGAGTAATTCATAGCATACCTTTGTCGCACTGCTTCTCCTAACGCCGAACTATGATTATGCAGACCGCCACGAGCCCGTATCGACGTATCATCGGACGGCTCCCTCGGCTCGTTGGATATGGATAGCGATCCACTTCCGACCGCCACCTCCCCTTTCCCTATGGACAACGCCGATGTATTGTCTCAAGAGGCACTGGGTCAAGGGGAGACAGTCCCGGAGGCGCCTCGAGGCGACCTCCTGGATTCCGGGAGCGGAGGGAGCAAGGCTCCCGAGGGCTCCGAGTTCGGCCCTCAGCCGAACACCGCGCCGGAACCTCGAGTAGTTCCGGACTCAGGTAGGCGGCCTCCTTCCAAAAGGGGCAAGACGCCTATGCCGGTGACCTCTATCCATCCAGAGGCACCGGACACTCTGCTAGGAGTGCTTCGCAACGCTTCCATCGACGAAGAGCACCGCACTATTATGAGTGTGGTGATCCAGAAGATTCAGTCCGCCAAGAGCGGACTGACTGAACCCTGTGCCAGCCTTCTGACAGGCTTTGAGGTAAGTGTATAGGAAAAATATTACCGCATAGACAGTAGCCCCTGATGCTCTGTTCGGTGTTCACAAAGAAAAGCCGAACAGAGGATCAAACAATATCGCAGGAGTCTAATATAAGTATGTCTATATGTGTATGCAGGCTTCATTGCTGGCCTCTGCCGCACTGACTACGGAGGTCGCCGCACTGAAGCAGGACCTCGAAGGGTCCAAGGAAGAGCTCGGCCTTGCCAAGAGGCAGCTCGAGGAGAACAAAGGTAAGTAGTACCTAGTCTATGGATATATATAAAAAGAATGTGATTGCAAAATGACAGGATCATCGCAAATTTGCCAGGGGTCACGACCAAGGTGGCGACCCTGAAGCAAGCGCTATCCAAGGCCGAAGACAAAGCGGCCAAGGAGCGCACCGAGCAGGAAAGGCATGAGGCACGGGTGGGTGAGGTGCAACAAGAGCTCCACGCTCTCGTGACGAAGCATGAGGCGTTGGAGCTTGACTTGAAGACGCGAGAGTCCGAGCTTGCCACCGCCCTTGAAAGTGCTAAGAGTGCCAAGGCCGAAGCATAGAAGGCCCTCCATGAGATTGATGCGATGAAGAAGATAGTGGCGGGTAAGGCATTCTATATGCAAAGCAAGCATGTGAAAGTGAATTACTTGTTACTTACCCGAATCCGGAGCTCTCTAGGAGCATTCGTAGATTTGCCTCGCAGCGTGTTGGATGCCGCCCAGTTTTACCAGGCCGAGGAGGGAAGCTCAACGGAGAAGCTGTTCTGGTCTCAATATACTGGGACCGAACACCCGATGCCTCTGAGAGACCAGCTGAAGCAACTGGTTGAGCTGCACAAGGCGGCCGAACAGGCCATGAAGGGCTTTATAGTCCGAATGTGGCCTGGCGACGCCCTTCCCAACAGCTACTTTGGCCTGGTGAGGCGGCTTGTGGATGCCTGCCCACAGCTTGAAGTCATCAAGCGGTCCGTCTGCATCGAAGGTGCACGCCGGGCTTTCGCCTGTGTGAAGGTGCAATGGGCCAAGATGGACGCCGTGAAGCTGGTGAAGGAAGGGCCGCCACAGGTCAAGGAGCATCGCCACCCCAAGATGTACTACGAGGGTGTCCTGAAGGGTGCTCGTCTCGTAGCGGACGAGTGTACAAAAGATGTAATATTTGAGTAAACTTTCTCGTGTGATCGTATATTATGAAAACTTGTTCATATGCGCTATGCAACGCATGTCTGAATTTAAAATATTACCTTCTGTTCGGCTGTTTATCAAATCTGAGAGATGGCTAGTCGTCGGCTTCTGCCCCCATGCCACGAGTGCTGGGTGTTCGGGATAAAACTGAGAACTCTTGTTCCCATTGTTGGGTCCTTCGAGGGAGGTGCTCAGCACAACGAACAAGGCAATCAGACCATAATGCGTTATCACTCTCACTTAGCCATAGAATTCTATAATTTTAAATTTCGGTGAAGCCCCTAGTATTCGGAAGGCCGAATTCGGGGCGCGATACACGCTTTAAGCCGGATAGGGCCGACTCCTCGCTCTAAGCGGCATAAGTCTTTAGGGACTTGAAACCTCTAGAACAGCGACCAGTCTCTCGCCTTATCATGACAGTCAGTTTTAGCTTTCTCTACTGAGGTGCTTAGCCCAGCAGAACCGGGGCACAATCACAGTAGTTCTCCCAGTGCTACCTTAGCCGATATAGCGGAACGTAAGGTACCAAAACATGGGATCCGGGCAAACCCAACTATTGACCCAAGACATGATTTGGAGCTGATGCATATAATGCTATAAGTTCGGGGTGCCGCACTGTCAAAAGTGTTCGGACTTCTCACGTCGTATTATGGGGTATGCTTAAGCCCCTAGCGTATTGGCCGTACCAGAGTGTACGGGTGCTAGATGTCGTGAATGAACATATATATAAAAAGGAGGAATGCAATAATAGTCTTAATGCTATGCATTGTTTATTCAAAAAGGTGTGTTAAAGCAGAATGATACAAGTAGTGCGATAAGCAAAAAGTAGGACTATTTGACATGTCCCTTCCAAGGGCAAGCTGAGGAATACTATTAAAGCAAATATTTCACTCGTTATCATAATCCACCTGGGAGTTCCATGGTGTGACATAGCTTTCTGCCTCCTTGGTTGCTGCATCATGTGTTTGGCAATCATGCTGCCGGACAGGGTTTCCAGAGATTAAAGTCCTGAAAGAGAAAAATAACAAAGCGAGAAGCCCCTAGTGCGGTTTAAGCCGTGTATTGGGGCATGCCATAGTTGTGCCCCCTCCCCGCTTGTGCCCATGGTATTTTTAATTCGTAATTATGTACGCGTGGCATGAATTTCGCCGTTTGGCTGGGGCCGGGGTGGGGCCGCATTGCTATGCGAGCTCGGGATGTGCCAGGCGGTCCAGTTGCCGATTACTCCGGGAGCGCTTGAAGTTGTCCGGGTCCTTAATCGCCGAACTAGTGGATTGCCTTAAGAGGCTGCTTTGCGCTTCTGCTGCGAGGGCCGCAGTGTGCTCCTCCGTGCGGAGAGAGCGCTCTGCGTTTCCATTGACTGTGATGAACCCCCCGAGGTCCTGGCATCTTGAGCTTGAGATATGCATAATGCGGTACCGCATTGAATCTTGCAAATGCGGTTCGCCCGAGCAGTGCATGGTAGCCATTGCGGAACAGGACTATGCCAAAGATTAACTCTTCGCTTCGGAAGTTATCCGGAGATCCTAAGACCACTTCCAATGTTACTGAGCCTGTGCAATGTGCCTCTACACCTGGTATGACGCCTTTAAAGGTCGTTTTAGTGGGTTTGATCCTTGAGGGGTCTATACCCATTTTGCGCACTGTGTCCTGATAAAGCAGGTTCAGGCTGCTGCCGCCGTCCATTAGGACTCGAGTGAGGTGAAATCTGTCAATGATGGGATCTAGGACCAGTGCTGTGACGCCCGGATAATCAAGCTACAGTAAACCTATGCTAATGGTGCCACGTCACCTCGGTTACTATTGATAAACTCGAGCTAGTTAAAAAACTGATTCAAATTAAAATTTAAAATATAGGCGAATAGTAAAATTTTCAAATATCAAAACTAAAATGTTCAGGTTGTGTCAAATAAATTGTAAGTAATTATCGTGGAGAAACCAAACTTTGATAAAATGTTTAAAGGCTCTAAAACAATTAAAACAGTAGTGAAAACAATTAAACAAATGCCTATTGAATTTATAAAATGCTAAAACTATTTTATTATGGGTTAAGAATTAATATCATAGTAGTTTGTTGATAAATACAAATTTAGGCACTAGTGGTAATTTTTATAAAACTAAAAATAAAAGAAACTACAAATAAAAAGAGAAAACAAAATATAAAAACAGAAAACAAAACTAACAAAAAAGGAAATAGAAGAACCCCCCCACTGGGCCACAGCCCAGCTGACCTCTGGACCCACTAGGCCGGTCCAGTCGGCCCAGCCGCCGCCCGACCTAACCCTAGTCGACCAACGCCCACACTCCCCTTGTTCCCCACTCCCCCACGCACGCCTCCCTCTCCTTCCTCGATCTGGATCGGGGGGCAACGACCCCGACCCCGATCCCGCATCGCCCCGCTCGCCCCTCGACACCGACCGCTCCGCCCGACGCTACCCCGCCTCGTCGCCGGATCGCCTCTTCGCCCTCCTTCTCCCTCGCGCGTCTCCCGTCCAAGGTCTCTACATCATCGAGCTGACGCCGTCGCCGAACGCCACCACCTCACCGCGCCGTCGCTAGATCATCCCCGACCAGCCTACTCGAGCCTACTGCCTAGTCCCTACTCCATACGGTGAGGCCCTCGGCCTCCTCTTCCCCTCTCCGCTACCTCGCCCCCGCGAGGAATGCGCCGCGCGCCTCACCTTGCCCTTGGCCGCACTCACCATTGCCCCATGGCCTTCTGCGCGCGCCCGTCGTGCCCGGCGCTGGCCGACGCTCGCCCAGGCCGCGATCAAGGAGAGCCCCCTGCTCTGCTTCCTGCTATTGCTGTTGTGCCGCTGCTCCTCTATACTGCTGCCGCTGCCTTCGCTTTACTACTAGCGCTGCTAGTCGCCGCCGTTACTCGCCCGCCGTGCTCGTGTGTTGCTGCCGCTGCTGTACTGCGCCTGGGCTCGCGCCCTTGGCCCGCACCCGCGCAGTCGCGCATTCGCCATGGCCGCGCTGCACGCGCTCACCCCCGGTCCCCTGCTGCGCTGGGCCACGCCCGACCTGACCTCAGCTGCGCCCATCGCGCCGCTGCTCACCCCACAGTGGCCCCTCGCCTTCGCGCGCGACCGCTCGTCGTAGCCGCTTCCGTCGCCCACCGTTGCCTTCGCTGGCCGGCCGCACCGCGCCCGGCTCCCAGCCGTGGCTGCACGCATGCCCAGCGGCCCCCTGTTGATTTGGGGGCTAATCCCCATTAGCCTAACCTCCCCCCCACTACCACTGCCAAGCGGGCCCTGCCCACAGAACAAAAAAAGAAAGAACTATAAGAATAATAAATAATAAATAAAAACATTAATTATTTAATTAATTAGCTTAATTAGCTTAATTAATTGTGTTTAATAAACCTAATTAATTAACTAACCTAACTATCTATCAATTAAACTAATTAATTTGGTTAATTAGTTAACACACAATGACATGCAGGACCCACACGTTAGTTTGACCCAGTCAACGCCCTGTTGACTGCTGACGCCATGATGATGTCAGCAAACACTATTCTGGCTAATGTTGAATTAAAATAATTAATTAAATCCTAAAAATGATTTAATTATTTTATTATTAATATAAAATAAACCGTAACTTGGATGGAGAACTTTGTACATGAAAGTTGCTCAGAACGACGAGACGAATCCGGATACGCAGCCCGTTCGTCCATCACACATCCCTAGCATAGCGAACACGCAACTTTCCCCTTCCAATTCATCTGTCTGAAAACGCGAAACCCCGGGGATATTTCCCCGGATGTTTCCCCCCTTCACCGGTACCACCTCATACTGCGTTACGGCACCCCTAGCACCGCTACTTGTCATGTCATGCTTCGTCATGCATTTGTTTGCATTATATTTATTGTTTTCCCCCCTCTTCTCTCGCTAGACACCGAGACCGACGCCGCTGCTACCCAGTACGACTACGGTGTTGATGACCCCTCTCTCTTGCCAGAGCAACCAGGCAAGCCCCCCCCCTTGATCACCATATATCGCCTACTCTCCTCTATACTGCTTGCATTAGAGTAGTGTAGCATGTTACTGCTTTCCGTTAATCCTATCCTGATGCATAGCCCGTCATTGTTGCTACAACTGTTGATACCTTACCTGCAATCCTAAATGCTTAGTATAGGATGCTAGTTTATCATCAGTGGCCATACATTCTTGTCCGTCTGCCATGCTATACTATCGGGCCGTGATCACTCGGGAGTTGATCACGGGTATATACCTATACTTTATACATGATACATGTGATGACTAAAGTCGGGTTGGCTCGAGGAGTACCCGCGAGTGATTCATGGATTGGGGGCTGAAAGGACCTTTGTCCTGACGGCCCTCTGGGTGGATCTTTGTGGCGGAGCGACAGGGCAGGTTGAGACCACCTAGGAGAGAGGTGGGCCTGGCCCTGGTCGGCGTTCGCGGTTATTTCAAGATAACACGTTTAACGAGATCTTGGTATTTGATGTGAGTCTGGCCACTGGCCTATACGCACTAACCATCTACGCGGGGAAAGTTATGGGCACTCGACGTCGTGGTATCAGCCGAAGCCTTCGTGACGGCAGCGACTGAGCGGCACGCGCCGGGTTGGACTGGAATGCCTGCTCTTGTATAAGGGAGGCTAGGTCTGCTCTCCGGCCGCCCTCGCAACGTGCAGGTGTGCAATAGGCAATGGGCCCAGACCCTTGCGCCATAGGATTTAGACCGGCGGGCTGACCTCTCTGTTGTGCCAAGGTAGGGCTATGACGTGTTGATCTTCCGAGGCCGGGCATGACCTAGGAAAGTGTGTCCGGCCAAATGGGATCGAGCGTGTTAGGAAATGTGGTGCACCCCTGCAGGGAAGTTAATCTATTCGAATAGCCGTGATCTTCGGTAACATGACAACTTGGAGTTGTACCTTGACCTTATGACAACTAGAACCGGATACTTAATAAAACACACCCTTCCAAGTGCCAGATACAATCGGTGATCGCTCTCTCAGAGGGCGACGAGGGGAGGATCATCGGTTAGGATTATGCTATGCGATGATACTTGGAGGACTTCAGTCTACTCTCTTCTACATGCTGCAAGATGGAGGCTGCCAAAAGCGTAGTCTTCGAAAGGACTAGCTACCCCCCTTATTCTGGCTTTCGGCAGTTCAGTCCACATATAATAGCCTTATTCCAGTTGATACCAATGCATACATATGTAGTGTAGCTCCTTGCTTGCGAGTACTTTGGATGAGTACTCACGGTTGCTTTCTCCCTCTTTTCCCTCCTTTTCTTTACCCGATTGCTGCGACCAGACATTGGAGCCCAGGAGCCAGACGCCACCGTCAACGACGACTACTACTACTCGGGAGGTGCCTACTACTACGTGTAGCCCGCTGACGGCGACCAGGAGTAGTTAGGAGGATCCCAGGCAGGAGGCCTGCGCCTCTTTCGATCTGTATCCCAGTTTGTGCTAGCCTTCTTAAATCAAACTTGTTTAACTTAAGTCTGTACTCAGATATTGTTCCTTCCGCTGACTCGTCTACGATCGAGCTCTTGTATTCGAGCCCACGAGGCCCTTGGCTTATAATATGATGCTTGTATGACTTATTTTATTTGTAGAGTTGTGTTGTGATATCTTCTCGTGAGTCCCTGATCTTGATCGTACACGTTTGCGTGTATGATTAGTGTACGATTGAATCGGGGGCGTCACAAGTTGGTATCAGAGTCGACTACCTGTAGGAATCCCCCTTTCCAACTCCTTGGCCGAAGTCGAGTCTAGTCATTGAAAAAGTTTTTACTAACATGGCTGTGCGTCTTACGGTCCCACGTCGCCATTGGGTGGTATTAGGATCTTTTATTCCTTGTCTATACTCTGGAACTCTGATCTCTCTTCTATTCGGGTTAAATGATTTTGCTAAATTCTAACTCTAGGTTCTCGTTACCACTTCCTGCTGGAGAGCCCTTTCATTACTGATGATCGACTGCTTCAAGAGAAGATTCTGACAATACTCTCCGATATTTTCTCGAGACCTTGTGCCTGTTGCTTTTGCAATTCCCTACCACCGAAAAATCCCTATGGATAAATACTTACACCTGTCGTTCTTACTTTTATTCCCAGTTGGTCTTGTTATTACAAGATACCTCGAAATACTTGTCGTTGTTTCGATAATCCTTTGAGCTTACTGCCTTGCTGTTCTTTGTCACCTGAATACCCCTACGGGTAATTCTCGCACTTATCGAGTATCCGCTCATCCCCCAGTTGTTCACGTGTTTCACAGTGGTCATCGAAATACTATTCGATCCTCCAAAAATCCTTAGTAGCTTATTGCTCTACAATACTTGTCTGCTTGCATGATGGATGCTTTCGATATGTCTGACAATATTCGTTAGTATCCTTAGGCACCATCATTTTGATCCCTTTGATTCAACATGAGTGCGAATGCACGCAATCATCAGTTGATCCTTTTAAATTATCTTTCCGGCTCAGACGTCATTTTAAACATGAGCTGGTTCTCAACAAATCCAATTGCCGTCGATTGTACCCCTAAGGCTATTCAACTTATCCATCCCTAATCAGAACATTGCTTCTGATCCATTGATTTGAAAATCATAATTCCTTTGCAATTAATCTTTGAATTAGTCAGTTGTTTCTATCATCTGATCTCCTTGCATTCTTCTTCTTCTGGTTGAGTACCGATGCTCACATCAGACCCCTTGTGGACCACCTGATCCTTTGTTGGATTTTATCTGACAGCATCCTTCATATTCTATAAGCTTGTGAGCCTTTCCTCGGCTACATAATGCCTTTGGTAAATTGTATCCTCTGCTTTCTCCAGCATGCTCTACTATCGAGCTTGTGTTATTTATTCCTGAAATTGTGGTATATGTTCCTAAGATGCCTCGATGGGTTGAACCTATGCCTTCCATATTATGTGTGAACTCGAAAGTTTTCACGGGTCATACCCGTCTGGTATTTTGCCAAGATAATTCAACACTACAACTTCTTTAAAAAAGATAAGTGAATGAAAGGATGTGCATTGGAGAAATGGGAGTCGACCTTGAACCCTGTGTTCATGCCCATGGACACGATGTATACCTTATCATGGAAGCTTCTTTTAAAATAATTATTCCCTTGTTATAAGTTCATCTTGTATCTATGGACGTGGTTCCGACCATGTTCTCCTTTAAATACCATTACTCGTGCAAGTTTAAGCATTTGTCTTCTGCAGAGCAATACCCCAGTCCAACCTCCACTTTGGTCTGTCATCGAGTATTACCCCATGGTATCTCGAGATATCATGGGACATCATAACTTCTTATGGGTTCTTCATCAACTATTATTACTCACCGGATCCAATTGTTCCTAGGTTCTGGGTTGTCGTCAACCGAGAACACCGGATAGTGAATCGAGTCCGCACTCCGATTCAATAACCCTAAATAATTTTCGTTGCTTACGAGTTTAAATAATCCTTCAAGTCATTCCTAGCTTGATCGGCTATATCATTATCGCGCTGCTCTTAACTGTGCTACCTGGTCCTTCTTCCCGAAGCACAATTTTTGATGATGAGCTGAGCTTACGTCGATTTTCCTCATCATATCATTTCTCCTTAAACCACAAGCTTGGTTTCGAGTTTGTGCCGTACCCGTGGTTCCAATTACCTTTCGCTTCATCATTCTTTTGACTTGATGTCATCGCCGATGGATTACATCTTCATGAAATCTCTCAACAATTGTGACGTGATCATCATCAATCTTATGAGCTCCTCTAGGATATCAATCGAAGTCATCATGAGAAATACCATCCTTGCCCCTCGATGAATTGTGTTGTCATCAAGCACTTTATTGCCTTCCGTTCAACAGAAACTTGTTTGCGTTTTGTGTTATACCTTGAGATCATTGCTACCTTGCAGTTGATCTTCATTACCTTGGAAATATTACCATCTTTTACGTCAAGAAAGTCGTGAGAATTTCACCACCTATTAAGAGATCTTGATATAGGTGTTACTTCTTGCCATATCCGTTCATTCCTTGGTCCCCGTGTTGTTTTAACTAGAAAACCGACAATTGAACTATGATGTGCGACTTTAAAACTTCTAGCAACCCTATTGCTTTGAAGTTAATGGTCGATATTTCATTTGCTTTGAAGTTAATGGTCGATATTTCATTCTTAGACCATTGGTTATCGAATCACCATTCTAACATTAATCATGCTACCTAAGCCCATATTTTGGGTGCACCTTTCAAACAATGATTAATTGTGTATGTTTCCCTCGAGCATACATCATTATATCATTTGATCCGACAAATGATATTTCCTTGTTCACATAATTGTGGAAATCAATCCTTTGGAAATCTCGATAATTTGTTGCTGAGCCTATCAGCCACCTCCTCATCCTCTCCTTGGTTTACTGATGAACTCTTGTTTCAGAGCTCACTTCCATAGATCATTTCTGAGAATCTCACAATGTCATCTCATCAAATTGTGTTGCACCTTTTCTTCTCAGGCATCCTGAGTCTGAGGTATCCTGACACCAATCAAATCTGAATCTCGGTCAGATATGATGGTTGGAACATATTTCCAAGAGTTATAATGTTGGTCTTTATATGGCCCAGTAAGGTGGTGCCATACCTAGCCCACCTGGCCGGAGGCCCTATTGTTATAGTTCCCTTTTAGCAATGTTATCCATTCTTCCATGAGGAAACTGTAAGACTTATTCCATAAGTTGTTCCTGATGGATCCTTTGTGTATCCAAAGTCTGACCTTTGCTTGAAGACCATGTCAATGCTATCTCGAAGCATGTCTGTGGTACTCCGATTTTCAACAGGAACATTTGAACCCAATGTTAAATGTTTCCTGCTCAATTATCCAAACACCGTTGTATGGGTAATGTCATGAAATTTCTTTCCCCTTACCTAAATGGTTTTCTACTTCTATCATGTCATGGATATCTTGTTCTGTTTGTCCTTGGGAAGGAAATACCCCTGAAATATGTGTTTTAACACCTTTTCCTTTCCATTGTTCTGTTTAATCTGATAATCATATTTTCCTTTCCATTGTTTGGTTTAACCTTTCTTGTGATCTATATGATCTAAGCGGTAATATTCTCCTGCTTATGTAAACACCTTGTTGTAAATTTCTGTCAGCAAGACCCTGTTACTATTGTTGATGACATTCTGTAAGCCACCGATGGACGAGAACTTTGCCTATTGGCCCGCCTCATTCAACGGGCAGGAAGATGGTTATCTTTGTCCCTCGCCCTTGGTACTGACGTTGTTGCCGACATAACTGACAGGCTATCCGCTGACATGTGTTGCCTACATGGTCATACAAGGTGTCACCGTCCTTCCTACTTTTGAACCACATGGTGGGCCCATAATCCACAGTTCCACAGGATCGAAACCTGACTCTCCTGTACACCCCCCTATTCCCAGAGTTATTCCTCGCGCGTGGTCTCGTATGTACTTCACGAGCCACCTTTCGTGTGATCATCAATTCTGCTATTAAACACATTACCTATACCCATCGCCTTGTTTCAAGCAACGACAATTGTCTATCCGCTTCAAACTTCTTATGGTACCTTCTTACTTTGCTCTCGATGTGTTTCATTTGTTCAACTCGAGAGATACTCTTATGATCATTCTTTGGATACCCCCCCCCAGATGATTTTACCTTATAACATTCAATTGTTGTAAAGCTGCCCCTTACCTATTCGTAAGTACGATGGAGTTCCCGAAGAAAGGACGACAACTTCATGATGACCTAAAACAGCAAAATGAAGACATCAATGTAATGGATCAACCTCATCGAGAAGAACAACCAAGACCAAGAACACTTCCTAGAATTTCATAACCCAAACCTTCCCCCTTTACTTCCCTCTTAAATCTCGGGACGAGATTTTTTGTAGTGGACGAGAATTGTGACGCCCGGATAATCAAGCTACAGTAAACCTATGCTAATGGTGCCACGTCACCTCGGTTACTATTGATAAACTCGAGCTAGTTAAAAAATGATTCAAATTAAAATTTAAAATATAGGCGAACAGTAAAATTTTCAAATATCAAAACTAAAATGTTCGGGTTGTGTCAAATAAATTGTAAGTAATTATGGTGGAGAAACCAAACTTTGATAAAATGTTTAAAGGCTCTAAAACAATTAAAACAGTAGTGAAAACAATTAAACAAATGCCTATTGAATTTATAAAATGCTAAAACTATTTTATTATGGGTTAAGAATTAATCTCATAGTAGTTTGTTGATAAATACAAATTTAGGCACTAATGGTAATTTTTATAAAACTAAAAATCAAAGAAACTACAAATAAAAAGAGAAAATATAAAAACAAAAAACAAAACTAACAAAAAAAGGAAATAGAAGAACCCCCCCCCCCACTGGGCCACAGCCCAGCTGACCTCTGGACCCACTAGGCCGGTCCAGTCGGCCCAGCCGCCGCCCGACCTAACCCTAGTCGACCAACGACCCCACTCTCCTCGTTCCCCACTCCCCCACTCGTTTCCCCGCACGCCTCCCTCTCCTTCCTCGATCTGGATCGGGGGGCAACGACCCCGACCCCGATCCCGCATCGCCCCGCTCGTCCCTCGACACCGGCCGCTCCGCCCGACGCTACCCCGCCTCGTTGCCGGATCGCCTCTTCGCCCTCCTTCTCCCTCGCGCGTCGCCCGTCCAAGGTCTCTCCATCGTCGAGCTGACGCCGTCGCCGAACGCCGCCACCTCACCGCGCCGTCGCTGGATCATCCCCGACCAGCCTCCCCAAGCCCACTGCCTAGTCCCTACTCCATACGGTGAGGCCCTCGGCCTCCTCTTCCCCTCTTTGCTGCCTCGCCCCCGCGAGGAACGCGTCGCGTGCCTCACCTTGCCCTCGGCCGCACTCACCATTGCCCCATGGCCTTCTGCGCGCGCCCGTCATGCCCGGCGCTGGCCGACGCTCGCCCGGGCCGCGATCATGGAGAGCCCCTGCTTTGCTTACTGCTGTTGTTGTTTGTGCCGCTGCTCCTCTGTACTGCTGCCGCTGCCTTCGCTTTACTGCTATGGCTGCTAGTCGCCGCCGTTACTCGCCCGTCGTGCTCGTGTGCTGCTGCCGCTGCTGTACTGCGCCTGGGCTCGCGCCCTTGGCCCGCACCCGTGCAGTCGCGCATTCGCCATGGCCGCGCTGCACGCGCTCACCCCCGATCCCCTGCTGCGCAGGGCCACGCCCGACCTGACCTCGGCTAGGCCCACCGCGCCGCTGCTCACCCCGTGGTGGCCCCATGCCTTCGCGCGTGACCGCTCGCTGTAGCCGCTTCCGTCGCCCGCCGTTGCCTTCGCTGGTCGGCCGCGCCGCGCCCGGCTCCCAGCCATGGCTGCGCGCGTGCCTAGCGGCCCCCTGTTGATTTGGGGGCTAATCCCCATTAGCCTAACCTCCCCCCACTGCCACTGCCAAGCGGGCCCCGCCCATAGAACAAAAAAAGAAAGAATTATAAGAATAATAAATAATAAATAAAAACATTAATTATTTAATTAATAAATTAATTAGCTTAATTCATTGTGTTTAATAAACCTAATTAATTAACTAACCTACTAATCTGTTAATTAAACTAATTAATTTGGTTAATTAGTTAACACACAATGACATGCGGGACCCACACGTTAGTTTGACCCAGTCAACGCCATGTTGACTGCGGACGTCATGATGACGTCAGCAAACACTATTCTAGATAATGTTGAATTAAAATAATTAATTAAATCCTAAAAATGATTTATTCTTTTATTATTAATATAAAATAAACCGTAACTTGGATGGAAAAACTTTGTACATGAAAGTTGCTCAGAACGACGAAACGGATCCGGATACGTAGCCCGTTCGTTCATCACGCATCCTAGCATAGAGAACACGCAACTTCCCCCTCCAATTCATCTGTCTGAAAACGCGAAACCCCAGGGATATTTTCCCGGATGTTTCCCCCCTTCACCGGTACCACCTCATACTGCGTTAGGGCACTCCTAGCACCGCTACTTGTCATCTCATGCTTCGTCATGCATTTGTTTGCATTATATTTATTGTTTTCCCCCCTCTTCTCTCGCTAGACACCGAGACCCACGCCGCTGCTACCCAGTACGACTACGGTGTTGACGACCCCTCTCTCTTGCCAGAGCAACCAGGCAAGCCCCCCGCCCTTGATCACCATATATCGCCTACTCTCCTCTATACTGCTTGCATTAGAGTAGTGTAGCATGTTACTGCTTTCCGTTAATCCTATCCTGATGCATAGCCTGTCATTGTTGCTACAACTGTTGATACCTTACCTGCAATCCTAAATGCTTAGTATAGGATGCTAGTTTATCATCAGTGGCCATACATTCTTGTCCGTCTGCCATGCTATACTATCGGGCCGTGATCACTCGGGGGTTGATCACGGGTATATACCTATACTTTATACATGATACATGTGATGACTAAAGCCGGGTTAGCTCGAGGAGTACCCGCGAGTGATTCACGGATTGGGGGCTGAAAGGACCTTTGTCCCGACGGCCCTCTGGGTGGATCTTTGTGGCGGAGCGACAGGGCAGGTTGAGACCACCTAGGAGAGAGGTGGGCCTGGCCCTGGTCGGCGTTCGCGGTTATTTCAAGATAACACGTTTAACGAGATCTTGGTATTTGATCTGAGTCTGGCCACTGGCCTATACGCACTAACCATCTATGCGGGGACAGTTATGGGCACTCGACGTCATGGTATCAGCCGAAGCCTTCATGACGTCAGCGACTGAGCGGCGCGCGCCGGGTTGGACTGGAATGCCTGCTCTTGTATAAGGGAGGCTAGGTCTACTCTCCGGCCGCCCTCGCAACATGCAGGTGTGCAATGGGCGATGGGCCTAGACCCCTGCGCCATAGGATTTAGACCGGCGTGCTGACCTCTCTGTTGTGCCAAGGTAGGGTTGCGGCGTGTTGATCTTCTGAGGCCGGGCATGACCTAGGAAAGTGTGTCTGGCCAAATGGGATCGAGCGTGTTGGGAAATGTGGTGCACCCCTGCAGGGAAGTTAATCTATTCGAATAGCCATGATCTTCGGTAACAGGACGACTTGGAGTTGTACCTTGACCTTATGACAACTAGAACCGGATACTTAATAAAACACACCCTTCCAAGTGCCAGATACAACCGCTGATCGCTCTCTCACAGGGCGACGAGGGGAGGATCATCGGTTAGTATTATGCTATGCGATGATACTTGGAGGACTTCAGTCTACTCTCTTCTACATGCTGCAAGACGGAGGCTGCCAGAAGCGTAGTCTTCGAAAGGACTAGCTACCCCCCTTATTCCGGCTTTCTGCAGTTTAGTCCACATATAATAGCCTTATTCCAGTTGATACCAATGCATACATATGTAGTGTAGCTCCTTGCTTGCGAGTACTTTGGATGAGTACTCCCGGTTGCTTTCTCCCTCTTTTCCCTCCTTTTCTTTACCCAATTGCTGCGACCAGACGTTCGAGCCCAGGAGCCAGATGCCACCGTCGACGACGACTACTACTACTCGGGAGGTGCCAACTACTACGTGCAGCCCGCTGACGGCAACCAGGAGTAGTTAGGAGGATCCCAGGCAGGAGGCCTCCGCCTCTTTCGATTTGTATCCTAGTTTGTGCTAGCCTTCTTAAGGAAAACTTGTTTAACTTAAGTCTGTACTCAGATGTTGTTGCTTCCGCTGACTCTTCTACGATCGAGCTCTTGTATTCGAGCCCTTGAGGCCCCTGGCTTGTAATATGATGCTTGTATGACTTATTTTATTTGTAGAGTTGTGGTGTGATATCTTCCCGTGAGTCCCTGATCTTGATCGTACACGTTTGCGTGTAGTGTACGATTGAATTGGGGGCGTCACAAGTGCGGCGAATCCACCATGACGGATGCTAGTGGGGTGGTCCCTGCGATCGAAGGTGGTCGGACAGGAGGACCATGGGTTGAACTTGGGGGCGACTGGCTCCAACGCATATATGTCCCTGAGCGCACGCTTCCGCTCCCTCTTGGGGATGTGGGTTGCGTATATCATGTTCACCGTCTGCAGTTGTGGGGGGAACCTCTTCTGTCCTTCGGTGTTCGGCTGTCGGGGCTCCTCCTCGTCATTGCTGTGTGACCCCTTATCTTTGTTTTCGGCATTTAACTTGCCGGCCTGCTTGAACACCCAACAGTCCCTATTGGTGTGGTTTGCTGGCTTGTCGGGGGTGCCGTGTATTTGACACGAGCGATCGAGTATACGGTCCAAACTGGACGGGCCCAGAGTGCTTCTTTTGAATGGATTTTTCCGTTGACCGGGTTTAGAGCCTTTGAATCCAGCATTGACTGCCGTATCCTTGGTATTGTCGCTGTTAATGCGGCGCTTATGCTTGTTGCAACGTGACCTGCCATTACCGTCCTTGGTATCCGAAGTACCATGGTTCTTTGGTATGTTATTACTGCGAGTCAGCCAGCTGTCTTCTCCCGCGCAAAAGCGGGTCATGAGTGTCGTGAGGGCTGCTATAGATTTCGGCTTTTCCTGACCAAGGTGCCAGGCTAGCCACTCATCGCGGATGTTGTGCTTGAAAGATGCTAGGGCCTCTGCATCCGGACAGTCGACAATTTGATTTTTCTTTGTTAGGAACCATGTCCAGAACTGCCTGGCCGATTCCTTTGGCTGCTGAATTATGTGGCTCAAGTCATCGGCATTTGGTGGTCGCACGTAAGTGCCCTGAAAGTTGTCGAGGAATGCGGCTTCCAGATCTTCCCAATAGCCAATGGACTCTGCTGGCAAGCTGTTGAGCCAATGTCGAGCTAGTCCTTTGAGTTTGAGCGGGAGGTATTTGATGGCGTGTAGGTCATCACTGCGGGCCATGTGAATGTGCAGGAGGAAATCCTCGATCCATACCGCTGTTGTGCCATCCTATGATTCTATATTTACGGGTTTGAAACCCTCTGGGATTTGATGATCCATTACTTCGTCTGTGAAGCATAAGGGGTGTGCGGCGCCTCTGTACTGGGCTATATCGCGACGGAGCTCGAATGAGTCTTGCCCGCTGTGTTCGGCCCGGCCGGACTTACTTTTACTGTATCCGGCGTGACGATTGTCGTCTCGCATAGTGGCGCGCCCTCGTGATCTGTAGATCGATCTTGCATGTTTTGCTTTGTCCTCCAATACGTCTTGCAGGTCTGGCGTATTTCCCCATGCCTTTTTATTTGAATGACGTCGGGGTGCGGGCCAAGCTTTTGGCTGGAATGTCTCTCTGTCGCGGCCACGAGGTGGCCGATCAGCCGCGTCATACGCCGCGTCATACGCCGGGGATGTAGGTTTTGGTGCTTCCTCCTCCAGTCGGGGTAGTGACCTGCATTTTGGGTAACTCTTGGAGGGGCGTTCGAGTTTATAATCTTCGGCCGCCAGGACTTCAGTCCACCTGTCAGCTAGCAAATCTTGATCCGCTTGAAGCTGTTGCTGCTTTTTCTTAAGGCTATTTGCCGTGGCTATAAGCCGGCGCTTGAAGCGCTCTTGTTCGACGGGATCCTCTGGCATGGCGAATTCGTCATCGCCGAGGCTTGCCTCGTCTTCAGAGGGGGGCATGTAATTATCATCCTCCGCCTCTCCATCTGCCGCTCTCTCGGGAGGGCTGGCTCCTCCATCCTCCTGCTCTAAATCTTGCTGGAGGGGATTATTGTTGTCTTCAGCACTGTCCGGAGTGCTATTATCTCCGGTGCCGGTATCACCACTTTTGCCTTGGTGGGACTTAGAGCGGCACCGCTGACGCCCGCGCTTGGGTTGCTTCTTGGAGGGGTCATCCTCCGTTGTCTCGTCGCCATTGCCTTCTTTGAGTGTGTCCACCATGTATATATCGTATGATAAGGTGGCTGTCCAGTGCCCTGTGGGCAGTGGTTCCTCTTCGACTCCCGCATCGTCGTCCATACGTCGATGTCTTCGGAGTCGAAGTCGAGCATGTCGGTTAAGTCATCGATAGTGGCTACTAGGTGGGTGGTGGGTGGGCGGCGAATTTCTTCTTCATCCGCATCCCAATCCTGCCGGACGTAGTTCGGCCAGGATCCTTCTGACAAGGAGTTCAGTATGTCGCCGAAGGGCGAGTGCTGAAAAATATCTGCGGAGGTAAACACCATGATCGGCGCCCAATCGGATTTGATAGGAACGGGCGCAGGCGGTCTGGGGTCCATGGCCGGAGAAGGATCCGGCAGTTTGGCAACAAGGCTCTCGTGAAGGGTAAGGTCGATATTCAGCTCGATCGCCACAGAGGGTACGGCCTCCGTGACGGGGTCTATCCACCCATCCATGGATGGTGAAACTGGCTCCGAATTAAGGGTCGGAGCGGTTGCCGGTGCGATCTCTTGAATACGGTCCGATGGTAGAGCTAAATCGTACTCATCGTGACCGCGTGGCGCACAAGGCAGGGGCTTGAATCCGTCGAAGATAAAGTCTCCGCAGATAACGGCCGTGTAGTTTAATCTTCCAAACCTGACCTGGTGGCCAGGGGCGTAACTTTCGATCTGCTCCAGATGGCCAAGTGAGTTGGCCCGCTGTGCGAAGCCACCGAACACAAAGATCTGCCCGGGGAGAAAAGTCTCACCCTGGACTGCATCGCTATCGATGATCGTAGGAGCCATCAAGCCTAACAGCGACGACACAGAGGAACTCTCAATGAAAGCACCAATGTCGGTGTCAAAACCGGCGGATCTCAGGTAGGGGGTCCCGAACTGTGCGTCTAAGGCGGATGGTAACAGGAGGCAGGGGACACGATGTTTTACCCAGGTTCGGGCCCTCTTGATGGAGGTAAAACCCTACGTCCTGCTTGATTTATTCTTGATGATATGAGTATTACAAGAGTTGATCTACCACGAGATCGGAGAGGCTAAACCCTAGAAGCTAGCCTATGGTATGATTGTATGTTGTCCTACGGACTAAAACCCTCCGGTTTATATAGACACCGGAAAGGGCTAGGGTTACACAAGGTCGGTCACAAAGGAGGAGATATACATATCCATATTGCCTAGCTTGCGTTCCACGCCAAGTAGAGTCCTATCCAGACACGAGACAAAGTCTTCAATCTTGTATCTTCATAGTCCAACAGTCCGGCCAGAGGATATAGTCCGGCTGTCCGGAGACCCCCTAATCCAGGACTCCCTCACACATCATAATAAGCCTTGCAAGCAATGTGACTAATGAGTTAGTTACGGGATGATCCATTACAGAACGAGTAAAGATACTTGCCGGTAATGAGATTGAACTAGGTATGAAGATATCGACGATCGAATCTCGGGCAAGTAACATACCAATGACAAAGGGAATAATATATGTTGTCATTATGGTACGATCAATAAAGATCTTCGTAGAATATGTGGGAACCAATATGTGCATCCAGGTTCCGCTGTTGGTTATTGCCCAGAGAGGTGTCTCGGTCATGTCTACATAGTTCTTGAACCCGTAGGGTCCACATGCTTAACGTTCGATGACGATTTTGTATTATATGAGTTATGTTATTTTGTGACCGAATGTTGTTCGGAGTCCCGGATGAGATCATGGACATGATGAGGAGTCGCAAAATGGTTGAGTGGTAAAGATTCATATATTGGACGATGATATTCGGACACCGGAAGTGTTCCAGGGGTACTGGGTGCATATCGGGTCACCGGAAGGGGTTCCGGGCATCCCCCCGGCAACTACATGGGCCTTAATGGGCCAAGAGGGAGACATACCAGCCCCTAAGGGGCTGGTGCACCCCTCCCATATGGGCTGGTAAAATTGGAGTAGAAAAGGGGAAGGAGGAAAGGAAAAAGAGAATAGGATCCCCCCTTCCCCCCTCTTCCCTTCCTACTCCGAATAGGAATAGGAAAGGGGGGAGGCTGAATTGGGAGGACCCCAAGTAGGATTCCTCCTACTTGGGGTGCCCCCTTGGCTGCCTCTCCTCCCCTCCAACCTATATATATGAAGGGGGGCACCACTAGAATACACACCAACAATTGTTAGCCGTGTGCGGCGCGCCCCTCCACAGTTTACGCCTCCAGTCATATCTTCGTAGTGCTTAGGCGAAGCCCTGCGCGGATCACTTCACCGTCACCATCACCACGCCATTGTGCTGATGGAACTCTCCCTTGACACTTTGCTAGATCAAGAGTTCGAGGGACGTCATCGAGCTGCACGTGTGCAGAACTCGAAGGTGTCATACGTTCGGTGCTTGATTGGTTGAATCGAGAAGATGTTCGAGTACATCAACTGCGTTAAGCTAACGCTTCCACTTTTGGTCTACGAGGGTACGTGGACACACTCTCCCCCTCTCATTGCTATGCATCTCCTAGATAGATCTTGCGTGAGCGTAGGAAATTTTTGAAATTGCATGCTACGTTCCCCAACAGTGGCATCCGAGCCAGGTCTATGCGTAGATGATATGCACGAGTAGAACATAAAGAGTTGTGGGCGATGATAGTCATACTGCTTGCCACCAACGTCTTATTCTGATTTGGGGTATTGTTGGATGAAGCGGCCTGAACCAACCTTACATGACCATGTTCATGAGACCGGTTCCACCGACAGACATGCAACTTGTTTTGCATAAAGGTGGCTGGCGGGTGTCTGTTTCTCCAACTTGAGTTGAATCGAATTTGACTACGGCCGGTCCTTGTTGAAGGTTAAAACAACAAACTTGACGAAACATCATTGTGGTTTTGATGTGTAGGTAAGAACGGTTCTTCCTAGAAGCCCTAGCAGCCACGTGAAACATGCAACAACAAAGTAGAGGACATCTATCTTGTTTTTGCATGGCATGTTGTGATGTGATATGGTCAAGACATGACGTGATATACGTTGTTGTATGATATGATCATGTTTTGTAAAAGTTATCGGCAACTGGCAGGAGCCTTATGGTTGTCACTTTATTGTATGAAATGCAATCGCCATGTAATTGCTTTACTTTATCACCATGCGTTAGCGATAGTAGTAGAAGCAATAGTTGGCGCGACAACAACGACGCTACGATGGAGATCAAGGTGTCAAGCCGGTGACGATAGAGATCATGACGGTGGTTTGGAGATGGATATCAAAGGCACAAGATGATGATGGCCATATCATGTCACTACATGTGATGCTTATCCTTCATGCATCTTATTTTGCTTAGTATGGCGGTAGCATTATAAGATGACCCCTCACTAAAATTTCAAAGTATAAGTGTTCTCCTTGAGTATGCACCGTTGCGACAGTTCATTGTGCCGAGACACCACATGATGATCGGGTGTGATAAGCTCTACGTTCACATACAATGGGTGCAAGACAGTTTTGCACGTGCGGAATACTTAGGTTAAACTTGACGAGCCTAGCATGTACAGACATGGCCTCAGAACATTGGAGACCGAAAGGTCGAACGTGAATCATATAGTAGATATGGTCAACATAGAGATTTTCACCATTGAAGACTACTCCATCTCACGTGATGATCGGACATGGTTTAGTTGATATGGATCACGTAATCATTTAGATGACTTGAGGGATGTATATCTAAGTGGGAGTTCTTAAGTAATATGATTAATTGAACTTAATTTATCATGAACTTAGTCCTGATAATATTTGCATATCTATGTTGTAGATCAATAGCTTGCGTATAACTCCCCTGTTTTATTATGTTCCTAGCGAAAACTAAGTTAAAATATGGTAGTAGCAACAATGCGGACCGGGTCCGTGATCTGAGGATTATCCTCATTGCTGCACAGAAGAATTATGTCCTTGATGCACCACTAGGTGACAGGCCTATTGCAGGAGCAGATGCAGATGTTATGACCGTTTGACAAGCTCGGTATGATGACTACTTGATAGTTTAGTGCGCCATGCTTTACGGCTTAGAACCGGGACTTGTGCTGAAATTTATATAGTGTGCTGAAATTTACTGTCTCTTGTTACTATGGAACATAATCCTTTGAGGGGGTTGTTCGGGATATCTTCACCCCGACCAGTAGAGCAAAGAGTTGCTCCTCAACCTACTAAACCTACTGAAAATGTTTACTTTGAAAATTCCTTCGGGTATGATAGAGAAACTGCTATCTAATCCTTTTTGCACGAGATGGAACATTGCATCCCGATTTACACTTAATCTATGTGGATGAAGTTTGTGGATTATTTAAGCTTGCAGGTATGCCCGAGGATATTATCAAGAAGGTCTTCCCTTTATCTTTGAAGGGAGAGGCATTGACATGGTATAGGCTATGTGATGATATGGGATCATGGGACTACAAGCGATTGAAATTGGAATTTCATCAGAAGTTTTATCCTATGCATCTTGTTCATCGTGATCGTAATTATATATATAATTTTTGGCCTCGCGAAGGAGAAAGCATTGCTCAAGCTTGGGGGAGGCTTAAGTCAATGTTATATTCATGCCCCAATCATGAGCTCTCAAGAGAAATGATTATTCAAAATTTTATGCTCGGCTTTCTCTCAGTAATTGCTCCATGCTCGATACTTCTTGTACTGGATCTTTTATGATGAAGACTATTGAATTCAAATGGGATTTATTAGAAAGAATTAAACACAACTCTGAAGATTGGGACCTCAACGAAGGTAACGAGTCAGGTATAACACCTAAGTTTGATTGTGTTAAATCTTTTATGGATACCGATGCTTTCCGTGAATTTAGCACTAAATATGGACTTGACTCTGAGATAGTAGCTTCTTTCTATGAATCCTTTTCTACTCATGTTTATCTCCCTAAGGATAAGTGGTTTAAATATAATCCTCCAATTGAAGTAAAAGAAGTTACACCTATTAAAGTTGAAGAAAATACTATCACTTATGATGCTCCTGTTGTTCCTGCTGCTTATATTGAGAAACCACCTTTCCCTGTTAGAATAAAGAATCATGCTAAAGCTTCAACTGTGGTTAACAAAAGTAATATTAAGACACCTAAACCCCCTGAGCAAATTAAAGTTGAACCTAGTATTTCTATGGTTAAATATCTCTTGGCTGATAATATTGATGGCCATGTTATTTACTTCTGCAATGAAGCTGCTAGAATTGCTAGACCTGATGCTAAAAATAAACATAGACCTGTTGTAGGCATGCCTGTTATTTCTATTAAAATAGGAGATCATTTCTATCATGGATTATGTGATATGGGTGCTAGTGCAAGTGCAATACCTCATTCCTTATACAAAGAAATTATGCATGATATTGCACCTGCTGAGATAGAAGATATCAATGTTACCATTAAACTTGCCAATAGAGATACTATTTCACCGATTGGGATTGTTAGATATGTTGAAGTCTTGTGTGGGAAAGTTAAATATCCTGCTAATTTTCTTGTTCTCGGTTCCCCACAAGATGACTTTTGTCCCATTATATTTGGTAGACCCTTCTTGAATACTGTTAATGCTAAGATAGACTGCAATAAGGATATTGTTTCTGTTAGTTTAGGGGATATGTCTCATGAGTTTAATTTTGCTAAATTTCATAGACAACCCCATGATAAAGAATTGCCTAGTAAAGATGAAATTATTGGTCTTGCTTCTATTGTTGTGCCTCCCACAGATCCTTTAGAACAATATTTGCTAGACCATGAAAATGATATGTTTACGAATGAAAGAAGGGAAATAGATGAAGTATTCTTTAAACAGGGACCTATCCTGAAACACAACTTGCCTGTTGAAATTCTAGGGGATCCTCCTCCACCCAAGGGTGATCCCGTGTTTGAGCTTAAACCATTTCCTGATACTCTTAAATATGCTTATCTTGATGAAAATATGATATATCCTGTTATTATTAGTGCTAACCTTTCAGAGCACGAAGAAGAGAGATTATTGAAAACTCTGAAGAAGCACCATGCTGCTATTGGATATACTCTTGATGATCTTAAGGGCATTAGTCCCACTCTATGTCAACAAAAAATAAATTTGGAGAAAGACGCCAAACCAGTTATTGATCACCAACGACGGCTAAATCCTAAGATGAAAGAAGTGGTAAGAAAGGAAATATTAAAGCTCCTGGAAGCAGGTATAATTTATCCCGTTGCAGATAGTCAGTGGGTAAGCCCTGTCCATTGTGTCCCTAAGAAGGGAGCTATTACTGTTATCCCTAATGATAAAGATGAATTGATTCCGCAAAGAATTACTATGGGTTATAGGATGTTAATTGATTTCCACAGATTAAATAAAGCTACTAAAAAGGATCATTACCCTTTGCCCTTCACTGATCAAATTCTAGAAAGATTATCCAAACATACACATTTTTGCTTTCTAGATGGTTACTCTGGTTTCTCTCAAATACCTGTGTCAGCTGATGATCAAGAAAAGACTACTTTTACTTGCCCTTTCGGTACCTTTGCCTATAGACATATGCCTTTTGGTTTATGTAATGCATCTGCTACCTTTCAAAGATGCATGATGGCTATATTCTCTGACTTTTGTGAAAAGATTTGTTAAGTTTTCATGGATGATTTCTCTGTTTATGGATCCTCTTTTGATGATTGCTTGAGCAACCTTGATCGAGTTTTGCAGAGATGTGAAGAAACTAACCTTGTCTTGAATTGGGAGAAGTGCCAGTTTATGGTTAATGAAGGTATTGTCTTGGGGCATAAAATTTCTGAAAGAGGTATTGAAGTTGACAAAGCTAAAGTTGATGCTATTGAAAAGATGTCGTGTCCCAAGGACATCAAAGGTATAAGAAGTTTCCTTGGTCATGCCGGTTTTTATAGGAGGTTCATTAAGGACTTCTTAAAAATTTCCCGGCCTTTGACTAACCTATTACAAAAAGATATTCCTTTTGTCTTTGATGATGATTGTGTAGAATCATTTGAAATACTTAAGAAAGCTTTGATTTCGGCACCTATTGTTCAGCCACCTGATTGGAATTTACCATTTGAAATTATGTGTGATGCTAGTGATTATGCTGTAGGGGCTGTTCTAGGACAAAGAGTTGATAAGAAACTAAATGTTATTCAATATGCTAGTAAAACTCCAGACAATGCCCAGAGAAATTATGCTACTACTGAAAAGGAGTTCTTAGCAGTTGTATTTGCTTGTGATAAGTTTAGACCTTATATTGTTGATTCTAAAGTAACTATTCACACTGATCATGCTGCTATTAAATATCTTATGGAAAAGAAAGATGCTAAACCTAGACTTATTAGATGGGTTCTCTTGCTACAAGAATTTGATTTGCATATTATTGATAGAAAGGGAGCTGAGAATTCCGTTGCAGACAACTTGTCTAGGTTAGAGAATGTTCTTGATGACCCACTACCTATTGATGATAGCTTTCCTGATGAACAACTAAATGTCATAAATGCTTCTCGTACTGCTCCATGGTATGTTGATTATGCTAATTACATTGTTGCTAAATTTATACCACCTAGTTTCACATACCGGCAAAAGAAAAGGTTCTTCTATGATTTAAGACATTACTTTTGGGATGACCCACGCCTTTATAAAGAAGGAGTAGATGGTGTTATTAGACGTTGTGTACCTGAGCATGAACAGGAACAGATCTTACGCAAGTGTCACTCCGAAGCTTATGGAGTACACCATGCTGGAGACAGAACTGCACATAAGGTATTGCAATCCGGTTTTTATTGGCCTACTCTATTCAAGGATGCCCGTAAGTTTGTCTTGTCTTGTGATGAATGTCAAAGAATTGGTAATATTAGTAGACGTCAAGAAATGCCTATGAATTATTCACTTGTTATTGAACCATTTGATGTTTGGGGCTTTGATTATATGGGACCTTTTCCTTCCTCTAATGGGTATACACATATTTTAGTTGTTGTTGATTACGTTACTAAGTGGGTAGAGGCTATTCCAACTAGTAGTGATGATCATAACACCTCTATTAAGATGCTTAAAGAAGTTATTTTTTCGAGGTTTGGAGTCCCTAGATATTTAATGACCGATGGTGGTTCACATTTTATTCATGGTGCCTTTCATAAAATGCTTGCTAAGTATGATGTTATTCATATAATTGCATCTCCATATCATCCACAGTCTAGTGGTCAAGTAGAATTGAGTAACAGAGAGGTAAAATTAATTTTGCAAAAGACTGTTAACAGATCTAGAAAGAATTGGTCCAAGAAACTTTACGATGCATTATGGGCTTATAGAACTGCATATAAAAATCCTATGGGTATGTCTCCGTATAAAATGGTTTATGGTAAAGCATGTCACTTACCTCTTGAATTAGAACATAAGGCATATTGGGCCATTAAAGAGCTCAACTATGACTTCAAAATTGCCGGTGAGAAGAGGTTATTTGACATTAGCTCACTTGATGAATGGAGAACCCAGGCTTATGAAAATGCCAAGCTGTTTAAAGAAAAAGTTAAAAGATGGCATGACAAAAGGATACAAAAGCGTGAGTTTAATGTAGGTGATTATGTATTGCTATACGACTCTCGTTTAAGATTTTTTGAAAGCAAACTTCTCTCTAAATGGGAAGGTCCTTATGCTATCGAGGAGGTCTATCATTCAGGTGCCGTAAGAATCAACAACTTCGAAGGGACAAATCCGAAGGTGGTGAACGGTCAAAGAATCAAACATTATATCTCAGGTAATCCCATAAATGTTGAAACTAATATTATTGAGACCGTAACCCCGGAGGAATACATAAGAGACACTTTCCAGAACGTTTCAGACTCCAAAAAGGAATATGTACGTGGTACGGTAAGTAAACCGACTCCAAAACAGTTCTAATGGCAATTTTTCTCCGTTTTGGAATATTTAAGAAAATAGGAAAATAAGAAGCAGGCCGGAAAGGACACGAGGCTTCCACGAGGGTGGAGGGCGCGCCCTACCCCCCTAGGCGCACCCCCTGCCTCGTGGGCACCTCGTGTGCTCTCCGGACTCCGTTTTCTTGCACGATACTTCTTTTGGTCAGTAAAAATTCATTATATAATCTCCCAAAGGTTTTGACCACCGTATCACGCTAAAATCTCATGTTCTTGTCTCCAGCTATTTTCTGCCAGGGTAGTCAAGGCCAAGCATCATGTTGCATCCCTCCTGCTCCAACAATGAGGGCAACGATACTTGCCTAATGAAGATAGAGCTGAAAAGAGAAGAGCCCGGAGAGATCAACAAGGATGATGGGATCAATAAGGCCATGGGGGACCAAGTTCCGGCAGTAGCAGAAGAAGCAATCCTTCAACCTCACCACAATCTTTTTACCCCAACGGAGATTGAGGCTTTCAAGATGATTGAGTTAGCTCGTATTCAAAACAAGTATCTCACAAGTGAAAATATTTTGTTGAAGGAGCATATCATCGCACTCAAGGGCATTATCTGCAATTTGGAGGATCTCCTACGCTTGATGTGCGACTACCCATCATCACCAACACCTTCTTCACCAAGAAAGAAGAACTGAGCATCGGGTATGGGAACTCCCCTTGGCAACTACCAAGCTTGGGGGAGTGCCCCGGTATCGTATCACCATCACTTTTATCTTTACCGTTTTTCTTAGTTCGATCCTTTTGATAATATCTTGATTTAGTAGAATAAAATTTTAGTATGATCTAGTTGTGAGTTTTGCCTCATGATCTTCCTATGTAATCTAGTCCATGAGCTATATATAATAAAGATTACTTTTGAGTCAAAGGCTTGACTATTTTGCTATGATCTTGAGGGAATAAAATAAAAGAGAAGAAATAAAAAGAAATAAAGAGATCATATGGATCTTATGGAGAGTAATGAGCTCACATATAAAGAGTATGATGAATAAAAGTTGTTGAGAGTTGACAAACATAGTTTTGGTCATCGTTGCAATTAATAGGAAGTAATAAAGAAAGAGAGGTTCACATATAAATATACTATCTTGGACATATTTTATGATTGTGAGCACTCATTAAATATGACATGTTAAAGAGTTGACGTTGGACAAGGAAGACAACGTAATGGTTTATGTTTTCTTACATCTGAGATAAATTATATTGTCATGGATCATCCAACATGTTGAGCTTGCCTTTCCCTCTCTTGCTAGCCAATTTCTTTGCACCAAGTAGAGATACTACTCGTGCTTCCAAATATCCTTAAACCCAGTTTTGTCATGAGAGTCCACCATATCTACCTATGGATTGAGTAAGATCCTTCAAGTAAGTTGTCATCGGTGCAAGCAATAAAAATTGCTCTCTAAATATGTATGACTTATTAGTGTGGAGAAAGTAAGATTTATACAATCTTATGATATTGAAGAAATAAAAGCGATGGACTGCATAATAAAGGTCCATATCACAAGTGGCAATATAAAGTGACATTCTTTTGCATTAAGATTTCGTGCATTCAACCATAAAAGCGCATGACAACCTCTGCTTCCCCCTGCGAAGGGCCTATCTTTTGTTCTTGCCTTATACTTCATGCAAAGAGTCATGATGATATTCACCTTTCCTTTGTACATTTTATCCTTTGGCAAGCACAATGTGTTGGAAAGATCCTCATATACATAGCTAATTGGATGTGAGTTTTCATGAACTATTATTGTTGACATTACCCTTGAGGTAAAACGTTGGAAGGCAAAACTATAAGCCCCTATCTTTCTCTATGTCCGATTAAAACTTCATACCCATAAATATTGCGTGAGTGTTAGCAATTGTGAAAGACTAAAAGATGGTTGAGTATGTGGACTTACTGAAAAGCTCTTATATTGACTCTTTCCTATGTTATTATAAATTGCAATTGCCTCAGTGACTGAGATTAGAGTTTGTTGGTTCTCGATGAAGTTTATGATTCGTATGTGAAATTGTGATTGAATTGTTACTTTCGCATAAGAGATCATATGAAAATATATATATAAACACTATTCTGATCACAACCTGACCTGCCCCGCTAGTAGTACGTTGAACTTCCTTGTGAACTAGGTTAAACTTCCGCCAACATTGCCCAAATGGGGCTTGCCATATACCGTTGGAAAGCTATGGACATCAGTATCATGACCCAACTTAAATTTTTGGCAAAATATAAGCGGTTTAAGAGCAGTTTTGAAGACCATTTTTTCTTCGCACAAAAAACGTGAATCATATTTTCGATCGCATTTCTAAACCATTTATCGGAATGAGGCATATAATATGGCGTTGGAAAGCTGCTGCAAAACTGCTCCTTCCACATGTTGAAAGTTTTCTCTAATTTCCTATGGTGAAAGAGTAATTTGAAAAAACGTAAAATTTCGTAAACCGAACAGCTGAGTTTATTTTTTTGATGTCATTTCTAAATGGCTAATCCAATGGAGGCATATGATACGGCGATGGAAAGCTTATGAAAATGCGCTAATTTTTCATCTTTAAAGTTTTTTTATAATTTTGAATGGTTTAAGAGTAATTTAGAAAATGGTCCAAGTTCTACCGAGTTCGTATATTTGAGCAAATTTTTTAACCGTTCGTCCGAATGCAACAAATGATATGGCGTTGGAAAGCTTGAACAAATGCGAAACTTTTTGGTATGTATTGTTTCTCCCAATTCTATACAGTTTTAAGACAGTTTCGAAAATGGCGAAAAACGTATTTTCACCGTAATTTCTACGAACTTTATCAGAATGGGGCAAATAATATACCGCTGAAAAGCTACGGAAAATGTGAAACTTTTTCATGTTGATGGTTTTCTATGATTCCTAGCCGTTTTCAAGTAATTTCGAAAACGGCGGGATCATGCGTTCTGCCTATATCGCGAAACAGATTCTTCGAAAATGCACCGCGTGAAGAACCTGAACTTCTCAGCGCGTGTACCTGAACTTCACTATGTTTTTCATGTGATTTTTTTTGCTCGTAGGTCTCCATCCACTTCTCGTAACTCTCCATCCACTCACCGGAATTGAGCAAGTGATATACCGGTGGAAAGCTGTTGTAAGCACTTAACTTTCCCGTGTTGATCATTTTTTCATATTCGCGACATTCTTAAAAGTTTTTCATCTGAAATTCATCCACTGTAGTAATTGAACTTCCTGCTGTTTTTAGTTGAACTTCTGTGACGTATTTTCGTTTGTAATTTTCTCATCCATCGTCAGTATTACACAAATGATATTCCTTTTGTACAAATCTCTCTCACAATAACTTTTTTAACTTTCTCCGACGAAGTGCTTGAACTTATAACAATAAAACTTTTAGCCTTTGATTTTTTATTCTTTTTTTCAATAAAAAATGCACACTGTGTAGTACATGAACTTCTGGCAGTTATCAACCTGGACCACTCTCGGTTACGTGAAAATATTTAAGTTTTTTATGAATTTTTAATTTGATTTTTCTTAATCCTTTTTTATGAATTTTGAAGCTTTCATTCTTTAATAACGAGGAAAATCTGAGTTTTCTATAATCATCGAACTTCTCCATCTTTTTAATATGGACTTCCTGGTTTTATTTCTTAATCCCTTTTTATGAAATTTTGAAGTGTTATATTTTTTAAAAGTTGAACTTCTTGTTTTTTATTTTTGAATTTCTTGTTTCCATTCTTTAATGACGAGGAAAACCTGAGTTTTCTATAATCATCGAACTTCTCCATCTTTTTAATATGGACTTCCTGGTTTTATTTTACTCCATATTTTTTATTTCTTAATTAAACATCAAACTTCTCCCCGTTTTTAGATTGAACTTCTTGGTTTTATTTTTTCAGTAACGAGAAAAACTATGTTTTTAATGTACATTGAATTACTCTATTTAAAATTGAACTTCCTAATTTTTTAAAAACGGGGAAAATCATTTTTATAACTTTTTTTGTTGTTCCCTTATTTTAATTTGAACTTATTAGTCATTCTTTAGAACGAGAATCTGAGGTTTTTATAAACTTTGAACTTCTCTATTATTTTAATTTGAACTTCTTAGTTTTATTCTTTAGTAACAAGGAAAATCAAGTTTTTTGAACTTCTTTGTTTTAAAATTTTGAACTTCTTGGTTTTATTTTTTTAATAATGTGAAATATCCGATTTTTTATAGACATCAAACTTCACCATTTTAAATTTGAACTTCTTAGTTTTATTGGTTAGTAACGGGGAAAATGCTTTTTTATATAAACAATGATATCGCGCCGTTATTTTAATTTGAACTTCAAATTATTATAGAATGGGGGAAATCAGTTTTGTATAATATTTTAAAATGCTCCTCTTTTTAATTTGAACTTCTCTGATTTTTTTACAAACGGGAAAAATTCGTTATAAAGATTTTTGAACTACTTTTTTTGACCTTCTTGCTCTAATTTTTTGAAGTTCCAAATTTGTCTTTTAGATATTAGAAACTTCATTTATTTTAACGTTGACCTGTTTTCGGTTTTAAATTTGAAATTCTTATAGAATTTTGTCGTGACATTTTTATGCATTTTTTGCTTTTCAGTGAAATAGCCTCGGCGGTCTATATTTTTCACTTGATGATTTTTCTTTTGTATGTACTACACGTGAACTTCCGAATTTCTGAAACGTGAACTTAATATATTGTATATTTTTGTGAACTTTTTTATTTTTCGTGTGACACTTTTTATGCATTTTTTGATTGTCGGTGAAATGGCCTAGGCAGTTCTTTTTTTGGATGAAATTCTTCTATATGTTATCCCTCTAAACATTGAATTTTCTTGAAACATGAACTTCACATGCTTTTGAAAAGAAAAGAAAATTACACACAAGAATACACGTAGACAATACACCTATTCGTAGTATGCACAACACTATGCACTAGTACACGCATTATGCTGGTGGGGGCGCTTAGAAGCAATGCAGACGGAGTTGTGGGTGTGAGTCACGTCCCATCGGCGTTGGGAGGTTCATTAATTTTTATACATGAACTTCTACACGGTTTTTTCTTCACAAATTCTATTGCTGGTGTTGTGAAATGTCAAAATACATACAGGTAGTAATATATGAACTTTTGGGGAAATAATAAATGAACTTCTAAAATACATTTTTGTTTTCTCACATAAACAAAATAAGAAACACAAGTGAGGGTAAAACTAGTGTCAAATGTCTAGACCCAAATTTTTCCTTTTTGTGTGTGCAACCTCTCATCTGAACATATGCAAACCTTTGGTCAAATTATAGTATAGCAAATCCCAAAGAAATCACCAAGCTTTGAAGTTCACCGAGAGCGAAAGGATCAATTTTTCTGAATAAAATAATTGACCATCAGACGAGATGGGAGGAGGAAGTGGGGAGAAGAGAAGAGGAAGATGGAGTGAGTAGGAACAAATAAATAGATATAGATTTTAAGGGAGTATAGTCACAAAAACACGACCGTATACCACTCTAGTTAATGTGCTTAATTTCTACAGAACACGTACATGTTTTGTCATTGTTGCGTCTGTTACTATTTGTAAGCATTTGCGGAGGTATGTAAACCATGCTCACTAGATACAAATCCACAACAAATGGTGTTATTTCTACTAGCATACACTCAACACTCCATAGCACTGCCCTTGTGTGCAGTTAGGCATCCTTCCACTGCTTCACCTACTGTCAGGAAAATCCAATCTTCTCCTATCCTGTCAACAACGTGTGCCAGCTTCATCTTCTGAATTGCCTGCCATCCTAGACTGGCAATAGCCATCTGCAAATAATATTTTTACACAAGAGTGAGATATTTTGACCAGTAATAATTTTTTGACAAAGCTACAATATGATGCTCATCAGTAAATCACTTCACCTGTATGCCGAGGGACGCCAGCTCCTTGTGAATTTCTTCCAATCCCAACAGTTCTGAAGTGTCAATGTTCACCACATCTGCAGACCAGAAGCATGAATGAATCAGATACGTTTTGGAATTTTCAATATTATTCTAGCAATTGTAAGCTTCTGTGTGAGGAACTTACTTGACATGTCAAGGAAAACTGAGTGCACCCTTTCCCCGACCTTCTCATTGTATGTGTCCACTTCTACCCTTACCCACTCCATGATCCTGAATCAACACACCTAGCTATATGGGCACTCACATCGAACTTTACACAATGAGCGGTTTACTTTCTTTGATCACATTGGTTGGTACCTCTCTTTGATGAAAGTCGCATTGATGAAGCAGAGGAAGGATGTATCGATGCGTATGACTTGCACGGCCGGTGTCCGGCATGCCACGAGGTACTGCCTGGCGCTGCAGAATATGTTTGTTCCTTGTAGCCTGCCCAGACCCTCCACCTGAGGCCGGAGTGACTGGATGATGATCTTTGCAAAGGATATGGAAAGCTGCAAGTATAATGTATGTATGAAAGAAAGTCAGAGAACTGCTGGAACTATAATGCATGTATGATTCAGCCAATTATTCAGAGCAAGGCAATGACGATCGATCGTTACCGCGACTCCGAGGCCAATCTCCACAGACCCAAAGAGCACGCCGAGGAATGCGCCGAGGCATATGTTGGTTATTGGAGGTTTGATCTGACTAGTGGTTGCTGGTTATTGTAACAACACTACTAAATAGGCAGGAGGAAGTTGTTCGGGGGAGGGAGGGTGAGGATGGGGCTGTGGAGGAGGAGCAGGAGGGCACGCTGGAGTAGAGGGCAGGCCACACCGGAGTTGAGGGAAGGCCGTGGCGGACTAGAGGGAAGCTCGTGCCGGAGCAGAGGAAATGTCACGCCGCAGGGAAGGTTGGGGGCGGGCCGGAGGTGGTCAGGGGATGCAGCGCAGCAGCCTGAACCAGGCGCGGGTGTGACCTGCCGGCCGGACCTAAGCGTGGGGTGGCGCCGGGGGTCAGATCCAGGTGAGGGGGCTGTGCAGGCCGGATCCAGGAGGGGGGCAGCGCCAGCACAAACGGAAGGTCACCGGTGGCCGCCACATTGGATGGCAGAGCAGGAGGTGGTTGGTGGCTGGAGGGGATCGGGCCTTCGCCGTCCCCAGTGGATCCCTGACGGAGGAGCTGGCTGCTGCATGGTGGTGGCGGATCCGGGCAGCCGCCGGTGGTTGGGGGGAGGAGGCGGGGAGTTCGTCGGTGGTGAGGGGGGACGACACGGGGTGGGTGGTGGGAATCACCCGCGGGGGGTGAGGGGGGCGACAACGCGGGTGGGTGGTTTTTTTTGAGTTCGGGAGCATTTGTCGCCTCCTATATAGGACTGATCTTGATCCAAATAGTTATTTGGATCCTGGGATTAGAATTTATATATATATATATATATATATATATATATATATATATATATTGCTGCTCTAAGAATGATCATGATGCCCTCATGTCCATATTGCATTTTATTGACACCTCTATCTCCAAACATGTGGACATATTTTTCGATTTCGGCTTTCGCTTGAGGACAAGCGAGGTCTAAGCTTAGGGGAGTTGATACGTCCATTTTGCATCATGCTTTTATATCGATATTTATTGCATTATGGGCTGTTATTGCACATTATGTCACAATACTTATGCCTATTCTCTCTTATTTTACAAGGTTTACATGAAGAGGGAGAATGCCGGCAGCTGGGATTCTGGGCTGGAAAAGGAGCAAATATTAGAGACCTATTCTACACAGCTCCAAAAGTCATGAAACTTCACGAAAGTTATTTCCAGAATATATACAAAATATTGAGCGGAGAAATTTCCAGAGGGGCCCCACACCCTGGCAACGAGGGCGGGGGCGCGCCCTACCCCCTGGGCGCGCCCCCTGCCTCGTGGGCTCCCTGGTGGCCCTCCGATGCCCATCTTCTGCTATATGAGGTCTTTTGTCGAGGAAAAAAATCATAAGCAAGCTTTGGGGAAGAAACTCCGCTGCCACGAGGCGGAACCTTGGCGGAACCAATCTAGGGCTCCGGCAGAGCTGTTCTGCCAGGGAAACTTCCCTGCGAGAGGGGGAAATCATCACCATCATCATCATCAATGATCCTCTCATCGGGAGGGGGTCAATCTCCATCAACATCTTCACCAGCACCATCTCATCTCAAACCCTAGTTCATCTCTTGTATCCAATCTTCGTATCCAAACCTCAGATTGGTACCTGTGGGTTGCTAGTAGTGCTGATTACTCCTTGTAGTTGATGCTAGTTGGTTTACTTGGTGGAAGATCATATGTTCAGATCCATTATGCATATTAATACCCCTCTGATTATGAACATGAATTTGCTTTGTGAGTAGTTACGTTTGTTCCTGAGGACATGGGAGAAGTCTTGCTATTAGTAGTCATGTGAATTTGGTATTCGTTCGATATTTTGATGAGATGTACGTTGTCATCCCTCTAGTGGTTTCATGTGAACGTCGACTACATGACACTTCACCATTGTTTGGGCCTAGAGAGAGGCATTGGGAAGTAATAAGTAGATGATGGGTTGCTAGAGTGACAGAAGCTTAAACCCTAGTTTATGCGTTGCTTCGTAAGGAGCTGATTTGGATCCATATGTTTCATGCTATGGTTAGGTTTACCTTAATACTTCTGTTGTAGTTGTGGATGCTTGCAATGGGGGTTAATCATAAGTGGGATGCTTGTCCAAGTAAGGACAGTACCCAAGCATCGGTCCACCCACATATCAAATTATCAAAGTACCGAATGCGAATCATATGAACGTGATGAAAACTAGCTTGACAATAATTCGCATGTGTCCTCGGGAGCGCTTTCCTTCAAATAAGATTTTGTCCAGGCTTGTCCTTTGCTACAAAAAGGATTGGTCCATCTTGCTGCACCTTATTTACTTCTATCACTTGCTACACATTACAAATTACCTTATCACAAAATTATCTGTTACCGATAATTTCAGTGCTTGCAGAGAATACCTTACTGAAAACCGCTTATCATTTCCTTCTGCTCCTCATTGGGTTCGACACTCTTACTTATCAAAAAGCTACGATAGATCCCCTACACTTGTGGGTCATCACAGATGCAGACGTTATAACCGTTTGACAAGCTCGGTATGATGACTACTTGATAGTTTAGTGCGACATGCTTTACGGCTTAGAATCGGGACTTCAAAAATGTTTTGAACACCACAGAGCATATAAGATGTTCCAAGAGCTGAAATTGGTATTCCGACTCATGCCCGAGTCGAGAGGTATGCGACCTCTGACAAGTACTTTGCCTACAAGATGGAGGAGAATGGCTCAACCAGTGAGCATGTGCTCAGAATGTCTGAGTACTACAATCGCTTGAATCAAGTGGGAGTTAATCTTCCAGATAAGATGGTGATTGAAAGAGTTCTCTAGTCACTATCACCAAGTTACTGGAACTTCGTGATGACCTATAATATGCAAGGGATGACGAAAATGATTCCCGAGATCTTCACGATGCTAAAATCGACGAAGGTAGAAATCAAGAAAGAGCATCAAGTGTTGATGGTTAACAAGACCACTAGTTTCAATAAATGGGGCAATAGAAAAGAAAGGGAACTACAAGAAAGAATGGAAAGCAAGTTGCCACTCCCGTGAAGAAACCCAAAACTAGACCAAAGCCTGAAACTGAGTGCTTCTACTGCAAAGCAGTTCAGTTGCTAAGATTAGTAACTCGAAATAGGAATTGCAAAATGAACAAAGACTAGTTAAGGGCGAGGTGATGGTGTGTGTTGTAAGTGATTACAAGGTTGATAAGATCACCATTGCACACTCCCTCTACCTTCGAGATTAGTGTTGGACCAAAATAAATGTTATTTGGTGTTTGCGTTGAGCATGAATATGATTGGATCATGTTTATTGTGATACAGTTATTCATTTAAGTCAGAGAATAATTGTTGTTCTGTTTACATGAATGAAACCTTCTGTGGTCATACACCCAATGTAAATGGTTTATTGCATCTCGATCGTAGTGATACACATATTCATAATATTGATGCCAAAAGATGCAAAGTTGATAATGATAGTGCAACATATTTGTGACATTGTCGTTAAGGTCATATTGGTGTAAAGCGCATGAAGAAACTCCATACAGATGGATTTTTGGAATCACTTGATTATGAATCATTTGATACTTGCGAACCATGCCTCATGGGCAAGATGACTAAAACTCTGTTCTCCGGAACAATGGAGCGAGCCACCGACTTATTGGAAATAATACATACCGATGTATGCAGTCCGATGAGTGTTGAGGCTCGCGGGTGTATCGTTATTTTCTGACATTCACAGATGATTTGAGCACATATGGGTATATGTACTTGATGAAACACAAGTCTGAAACATTTGAATAGTTCAAAGAATTTCAGAGTGAAGTGGAGAATCATCGTAACAAGAAAATAAAGTTTCTATGATCTGATCGCAGAGGCGAATATTTGAGTTACGAGTTTGGCCTTCATTTAAAACAGTGTGGAAGAGTTTCACAACTCACGCTACCTGGAACACCACAACATAATGGTGTGTCCAAACATCGTGACCGTACTTTATTCGATATGGTGCGATCTATGATGTCTCTTACCGATTTACCACTATTGTTTTTGGGTTATGCATTAGAGACAACTGCATTCACATTAAATAGGGCACCGTCTAAATCCGTTGAGACGACACCGTATGAACTGTGGTTTAGCAAGAAACCTACGCTGTCGTTTCTTAAAGTTTGGGGTTGCGATGCTTCTGTGAAAAAGCTTCAGCCTAATAATCTTGAACACAAATCAGAGAAGTGCGTCTTCATAGGATACCCAAAAGAAACTATTGGGTAGACCTTCTATCACAGATCCAAAGGCAAGATCTTTGTTGCTAAGAATGGATCCTTTCTAGAGAAGGAGTTTCTCTCGAAAGAAGTGAGTAGGAGGAAAGTAGCTCATCACAGAAAACCGTTCCCATGATGCCTGCACCAACTAGTGAGGAAGCTAATGATAATGATCATGAAACTTCGGATCAAATTACTACCAAACCTCGTAGGTCAACCAAAGGACGTTTCACACCAGAGTGGTACGGTAATCAGGTTCTGGAAGTCATGTTACTAGACCATGACGAACCTACGAACTATGAGGAAGCGATGATGATCCCAGATTCCGATAAATGGCTTGAGGCCATGAAATCTAAGATAGGATCCATGTATGCGAACAGAGTATGGACTTTGATTTACTTGCCCGATGATCGGTGTGCCATTGAGAACAAATGGATCTTCAAGAGGAAGATGGACGTTGATGATAGTGTTACTATCTACAAAGCTCGACTTGTCACAAAAATGTTTTCGACAAGTTCAAGGTGTTGACTACGATGAGATTTTCTCACTCGTAGCAATGCTTAAGTCTGTCCAAATCATGTTAGCAATTGCCGCATTTTATGAAATCTGGCAAATGGACGTCAAAACTACATTCCATAATGGATTTCTTAAAGAAGAGTTGTATATGATGCAACCAGAAGGTTTTGTCGATCCTAAAGGTGCTAACAAAGTGTGCAAGCTCTAGCGATCCATTTATGGACTGGTGCAAGCATCTCGGAGTTGGAATATACGCTTTGATGAGTTGATCAAAGCATATAGTTTTATACAGACTTGCGGTGAAGCCTTTATTTATAAGAAAGTGAGTGGGAGCACAACAGCCTTTCTGATAAGTATATGTGAATCACATATTTTTGATCGGAAATGATGTAGATTTTTCTGGAAAGCGTAAAGGAGTGTTTGAAAGGAGTTTTCAAAGAAAGACCTCGGTGAAGCTGCTTACATATTGGGCATCGAGATCTATATAGATCAAGATGACTGATAAAATTTTCAATGAGTACATACCTTGATAAGATTTCAAAGGAGTTCAAAATGGATCAGTCATAGAAAGAGTTATTCCTTGAGTTGTAAGGTATGAAGTTGTGTAAGACTCAAAACCCGACCATGGCAGAAGATAGAGATAGAATGAAAATCATTCCCTCTGCCTCAGCCATAGGTTCTATAAAGTATGCCATGCTATGTACCAGACCTATTGTATACCTTGCCATGAGTTTGGCAAGGGGTACAATAGTGATCTAGGAGTAGATCACTAGACAATGGTCAAAATTATCCTTAGAGGACGAAGGAAATATTTCTCGGTTATGGAGGTGATAAATAGTTCGTCGTAAAGAGTTACATAGATACAAGCTTTGACACCGATCTGGATGACTCTGAGTCTTGATTGGGATACATATTGAAAGTGGGAGCAATTAGCTAGAGTAGCTCCATGTAGAGCATTGTAGACATAGAAAATGTGCAAAATACACACGGCTCTGAATGTGGCAGACCCGTTGACTAAACTTCTCTCACAAGCAAAACATGATCACACCTTAGTTAATCACATCGCAATGTGAACTAGATTATTGACTCTAGTAAACCCTTTGGGTGTTGGTCACTTGGCGATGTGAACTATGGGTGTTAATCACATAAAGATGTGAACTATTGGTGTTAATCACATGGCGATGTGAACTAGATTATTGACTCTAGTGCAAGTGGGAGACTGAAGGAAATATGCCCTAGAGGCAATAATAAAGTTGTTATTTATATTTCCTTATATCATGATCAGTGTTTATTATTCATGCTAGAATTGTATTAACCGGAAACTTGATACATGCGCGGATACATAGACAAAACACAGTGTCCCTAGTAAGCCTCTACTAGACTAGCTCGTTAATCAAAGATGGTTAAGTTTCCTAACCATAGACATGTGTTGTCATTTGATGAACGGGATCACATCATTAGGAGAATGATGTGATGGACAAGACCCATCCGTTAGCTTAGCATAATGATCGTTAAATTTTATTGCTATTGCTTTCTTCATGACTTATACATATTCCTCTAACTATGAGATTATGCAACTCCCGAATACCGGAGGAATACCTTGTGTGCTATCAAACGTCACAACGTTGCTGGGTGATTATAAAGATGCTCTACAGTTATCTCCGAAGGTGTTTGTTGGGTTGGCATAGATCGATATTAGGATTTGTCACTCCGAGTATCGAGGAGGTATCTCTGGGCCCTCTCGGTAATGCACATCATAATAAACCTTGCAAGCAATGTGACTAATGAGTTAGTTACGGGATGAGGCATTACCGAACGAGTAAAGAGACTTGCCGGTAACGAGATTGAACTAGGTATGAAGATACCGACGATCGAATCTCGGGCAAGTAACATAAAGATGACAAAGTGAATAGTGTATGTTGTCATTACGATACGACCGATAAAGATCTTCGTAGAATATGTGGGAACCAATAAGAGCATCCAGGTTCTTCTGTTGGTTATTGCCCGGAGAGGTGTCTCGGTCATGTCTACATAGTTCTCGAACCTGTAGGGTCCGCACGCTTAACGTTCGATGACGATTTTGTATTATATGAGTTATGTGATTTGGTGACCGAATGTTTTTTGGAGTCCCAGATGAGATCATGGACATGACGATGAGTCGCGAAATGGTAGAGAGGTAAAGATTCATATGTTGGACGATGATATTCGGACAACGAAAGTGTTCCGGGGGTACCGGGTGCATATCGGGTCACCGAAAGGGGTTCCAGGCATCCCCCCGCCAACTACATGGGCCTTAATGGGCCAAGAGGGGGACAGACCAGCCCCTAAGGGGCTGGTGCACCCCTCCCATATGGGCTGGTCAAATTGGAGTAGAAAAGGGGAAGAAAGGAAAAAGGGAATAGGATACCCCCTTCCCCCTCTTCCCTTCCTACTCCAATTTTTTTTATAAAAGGAGGATGACCCCCAGCCTCTACATCTGGGCGATGCATGCGGACACTTTATTAATTATTATCACAAGACGTTACAAAGTCATGTGGGTGTTTTTATGTAAGGGTATTTCAGACTCTGCTGCCTTCACAGAAGCAGAAAAGAAAAGAGAGAAGTCGCTCCAGCGTGGTACGCGGCTAGGCCAGACACGTTTCAGCCTTATAAAGGGTGTAGTGTTAGCAGATGGAGACGGTAAACGTAGCTCTGTAGTTGGTGACCTCGCTCGCCATGAACCACCATTCCAGGTGCTTGCTTTAACTTCACGGTGTCATATGTGGTTGCATGTTGCATATGGTGTCTAGCTTGTATTCGAAAGGCCGAAATCGGTCTTTATTAAGATAAGGAAAGTTATTTTTTACAAGAACCACCATCCCGGGAGAACCAGAAGACAAATAGCTAGTCAGGGCACTTGCCGAGCCAGTGACAAGCCCAGCACAGACATGCATCACCTGGAAGCCAACTAAAAAGCCACGATGGTGGCGAAGCAGCCCGCCTCCCACCAGGCTCTCAGGTCCTCGATGGTCATGCTCACCACTCCAGCCGGATGTCTAGCTTGTATTGCTTCCAATTTGGTTAAATTGCATCTGCTTAGCTTACACATTACACGTTTGAATATGACATGTCTTCCTGTTTTTGGTACATACTAGTACATTTGTCTATTAACCATGTTCTTACATCAAACTAATGTTCTTGTGTGTCCCTCATCAATCACTTATGAGTTATGATGAGACAGTCACCCCAGCGGGTTACTTTGAGAAAAGATCCTATTTTGAAGAATGCAGTGTCAGCCTCCCCACACGATTCTCAAGAAACAGCAAGGCTAGATGAAGATAGTGAACGTAGCTCTGTAGTTGATGACCACATTTCCCCTACACCAGCATCGCATGTGCTTTCTCTAACTTGGCACCGTGATATGTGGTTGCATGTTGCATATGGTGTCTAGACTATAATTCTTCCAATCTGGTTAAATTGCATGTGCTATTCTGCTTAGTTTATACATTATACCTGTTAATGTGACATGCCTTCCTGTTTTTAGTACATACTACATCTGTCTATTAAGTATGTCCTTATATAAAACTATTGTTTTTTTTGTATCCCGCATGAATCAATATGACGAGACACCATTAGTATATGCAGTGTGATATTAGTTGCATCTTTCATATGATTTATAGCATGTGCTGCTTCTAATTTGTTGAAACGCCATTTATGATGGGACGCTTTTAACTTGGCAGAGTCATATTAGTTGCATCTTTCATGTGGTGTCTAGCTTGCATTGCTTCTTATTTGTTGAAATGGCTTCTGCTTAGTTTACACAAACGGTTGTGAATATGCCATGTTGTCCTTTTTTTTACATATTCCATCCTGGTATCATGTGTTTGCCTTACATCAAAGTAGTGATTGTCAGTACCATGCACAAATGAGTTCTAAAGAGTGAATTTCATTGCTTTTTCTTTTCGGTTTTACTTCACAATTCAAAATCAATAAAGCAGGAGGAAAGTAGCAAGGCAGCGGATATATGTGCTCCTTCCAAACGAAGGGCCTCTACAGACTCTACTTCGGCACCCCCCCCCCCCCGCCCCCAATAAGATTTGCAAGACAACGCATGCATAGACACTCAACGTAGCTGTGTTGATGATGAGCACGTCTCCCCTAGTGCACCATCACAGGTGCTCCCTCTAACTTGGCACTGTTATATGTGGTTGCATGTTACGTATGATGTCTAGCTTGTATTGCTTCTGATTTTGTTGAATTCCATCTGCTTACTTTACACATTATACTTGTGAATAAGACACATGTTCCTGTTTCTAGAACATACAATATATGTCTATCACACCATGTTCTTACATCAAAGTACTACTGTTGTGTAACCTGCAACAATCACTTATCATGAGACACATTTGACTTGGGAGTGTGAGATAGGTTACATCTCGCATTCTTTTGTAGCTTGTACTACTTTTAATTTGTTGAACTCGCACTTATGACGAGACAGTTTTAACTTGGTAGAGTGATATTCATTGCATCTTTCATACGGTGTCTAGCTTTCATTGCTTCTAATTTGTTGAATTGTCTTATCCTTAGTTTACACGTGATAAGCTGTGAATATGCAATGATGTGAATATGCAATGGCACTAATGACGAGAGACCTTTAACTTGGTAGTGTGATGTTGTTTGCATCTTGCATATGATTTATTTCTTGTACTGCTTCACATTTGTTTAAACATCATTTATGACGAGACACTGTTAACTTGGCAGAGTGATATTTGTAGCATCTTTCATATGGTGTCTACCTTCCATTGCATTGCTTCTAATTTAGTGAAATGTCTTCTGCTTAGTTTACACATCATAGTTCTGGTTATCTCATGCCGTCTTGTTCTTCATACATATTACATCCTCCTATCATGTGGTTGTCTAACATCAAAGTTCAGTTCGTCTGTATCACGCATCAATTTGTTCTGAAGAACTAAATTGTTATTCATTTTTCTTGTCGGCTTGACTTAACATGGCACAGAGAAAGAGGAAGCAACACGTAATGACAGGGAAAAGGAAGCAGAAGAATCCTGCAGATTCTGTTGGTACTGATGGTGCAATAGAAGGTCAAAATCCAGCGGAAAATTGTACAAACAGGGTATCCCGTGCTACGCGAGCTGTAGAACAAGCCAAACAGAAACCAATAGTTGCCACCAAACAAGCAGATACAACCCTAGTTGTTGCAACACCTTCCACAATACCACTAGCTGCACGAGTTACTCGTTGGTCAACTCAGCTAACAGCATGTTCCCAAGCTCCCTTGCCACTTGACACTACTTCCGAAGCACTCTTGACACAAGACGAGTTGGCAAGACCAGATGAACTTTGTGAGCTTCAAAATCAAGAAGGTAGTTGCTGGAGTCAAGTTACAGGTGCATGCTTCTTTATATGTAGTCTAATAGTTTGATGTACACTAACACTTCCTATGTTTGTTGTTGGACTAGCACCTAGGCGCAAGAGGAAACAAACATCGGGGATAATGCTCGATGGGTTAACTAAATCTAGAGGAGGAAGAATGGAGATCCATTTTGAGGCAGGTTTAAAAAGGCCACGTGATGCTACAGAGTCAGCCAAGTTAGTATCAGAGGCAGCGGTTACCGTTAGGTGTCATGTACGTATCCTCCCAACATGGATTCAGTACAGGAATGACAAAGACGAAACCCAGTTCAACACCTTCCTCGAGCATTTATCTGTAAGTATGGTTATGTATGGAAACAAGTAATATCGTCTTGCTCTATCCCATACTTTCTAGGTTGCTGATAATGAGACTCCCATAATTTTCAACATATGAGGTTCAAGTTGGATAGCCAAGATGATGCAACCAGACAAGCTTGCACCCATTTTTTCAAGTCTGCTCTGCGACAGTATCGGTATAACTTGAGGAAAACTCACTTTGAACGCAAGGGTAATAGTGAATTTGCCCAAACATCTCCAGTGGAAAATATATCGGATGAAAACCAGAGAGGCCTCGTTAAACACTGGTCTGATCCAAAGTATCAGGTACATTATATATATGAGATCATATTAGATGTTGAAGTCCTATTTACGCATGTGCCTCACAAATCAATCTTCTTGTAGGTGAACTATTCAAAGAACAAGGCCAACCGTACGAAAGTGAAATTCCAACAGACGACAGGATCTCGTGTCTATATTGCACACTACGAGGCTCTTGTAATTAGCTGTTGTTTCACTCTTTTCGTTGTACGATATTATCAGATCTATATTGACTTGTTCCAAACGCAGATGAAAGCCCGCAAGGACCAAAAAGTACCTAAACCAAATGTTGTGGAAATCTTCAAGGATTGTCACACCAGCAAGACGAAGGGCATGACTACACTAGTCAAAGCCGCTGTTGTAAGTCCTTAATCCTCATGCCTTTTAACTACTACTTACTCTGACTTGTGCCTTGAACTGCATGGTTTACAGCCAATGTCTATTACTTTTTTCAATTTTATACACAATTGTCTTAGCGTATCATTGCACCTTACAAGGTTTAAAAGAGAGGAGTGATGTTCCTTTGATCTTGATCTGTAATCTAGTTCTGTGCTAGACTTGCCCACACAACGTTGCAATTGCATGTTTGTCTGTTCTCAGTTGTTTTGTGATATGAATGAAGGAAATATGCCCTAGAGGCAATAATAAAGTCTTTATTTATATTTCCTTATATCATGATAAATGTTTATTATTCATGCTAGAATTGTATTAACCGGAAACTTAGTACATATGTGAATACATAGACAAATAGAGTGTCACTGGTATGCCTCTACTTGACTAGCTCGTTAATCAAAGATGGTTAAGTTTCCTAACCATAGACATGAGTTGTCATTTGATGAACGGGATCACATCATTAGAGAATGATGTGATTGACTTGACCCATCTGTTAGCTTAGCACTATGATTGTTTAGTTTATTGCTATTTCTTTCTTCAGAACTTATACATGTTCCTATGACTATGAGATTATGCAACTCCCGAATACCGGAGGAACACTTAGTGTGCTATCAAATGTCACAACGTAACTGGGTGACTATAAAGATGCTCTACAGGTGTCGCTGATGGTGTTTGTTGAGTTGGCATAGAGCAAGATTAGGATTTGTCACTCCGTGTATCGGAGAGGTGTCTCTGGGCCCTCTCGGTAATGCACATCAATATAAGCCTTGCAAGAAATGTGACTAATGAGTTAGTTGCGGGATGATGCATTACGGAATGAGTAAAGAGACTTGTCGGTAACGAGATTGAACTAGGTATTGAGATACCAACGATCGAAACTCGGGCAAGTAACATACCGATGACAAAGGGAACAACGTATGTTGTTATGCGGTTTGACCAATAAAGATCTTCATAGAATATGTAGGAACCAATATGAGCATCCAGGTTCCGCTATTGGTTATTGATCGGAGATGAGTCTCGGTCATGTCTACATAGTTCTCGAACCCGTAGGGTCCACACGGTTAACGTTCAATGACGATCGGTATTATGAGTTTATGTGTTTTGATATACCGAAGGTTTTTTGGAGTCCAGGATGTGATCACGGACACGATGAGGAGTCTCGAAATGGTCGAGCCATAAAGATTGATATATTGGATGACTATATTCGGACACCGGATGAGTCCCGTGGGTCACCGGATATATATCGGAGTGCCGGAAGGGTTATCGGAACCACCGGAGAAGTAATGGGCCTTATTGGGCCTAGGGAGAGAGAGAGGGGCTGCCTAGGGCTAGCCGCGCGCCCCCATGGGCCTAGTCCGAATTGGACTAGGGGGAGGGGCGGCACTCCCTCCTTCCTTCTCTTTCCCCTTCCTTCCTTCTTCTCCTAGTAGGACTAGGAAAAGGGGGAGTCCTACTCCTACTAGGAGGAGGATTCCTCCCCCCTTGGCGCGCCTATGAGGGCCAGCCACCCCTCCCCCCCTCCCTCCTTTATATACGTGGGGAGGGGGCACCCTAGGACACACAAGTTGACAATTGTCTTAGCCGTGTGCGGTGCCCCCCTCCACAGAATTCCACCTCGGTCATATCATTGTAGTGCTTAGGTGAAGCCCTACATCGGTAACTTCATCATCACCATCATCACGCCGTCGTGCTGACGAAACCCTCCCTCGGCCTCAGCTAGATCAAGAGTACGAGGGACATCACCGAGCTGAACATGTGCAGATCACGGAGGTGTCGTGCATTCGGTACTTGGATCAGTTGGATCGCTAAGACTCGACTACATCAACCGCGTTACTAAACGCTTCCGCTTTCAGTCTATGAGGGTACGTGGACACACTATCCCCGCTCATTGCTATGCATCACCTAGATGGATCTTGCATGTGCGTAGGCAATTTTTTTGAAATACTACGTTCCCCAACAGTGGTATCAAAGCCAGGTCTATGTGTAGATGTTATATGCACAAGTAGAACACAAAGGAGTTGTGGGCGTGGGTATATACATATTGCTTGCCGTCACTAGTTGATTCTTGATTCAACGATATTGTTGGATGAAGCGGCTCAGATCGACATTACGTGTACGCTTACGTGAGACTGGTTCTACCGACGTGCTTCACACAGAGGTGGCTAGTGGGTGTCTGTTTCTCCAACTTTTTAGTTGAATCGGTTTCAATGAAAAGGGTTCTTTCTGAAGATCAAAAAGCAATCACTATACCGCGTTGTGGTTTTTGATGCGTAGGTAAGAACGGTTCTTGCTAAGCCCGTAGAAGCCAAGTAAAACTTGCAACAACAAAGTAGAGGACGTCTAACTTGTTTTTGCAGGGCATGTTGTGATGTGATATGGTCAAGACGTGATGAGATATAAATTGTTGTATGAGATGATCGTGTTTTGTTAAAGTTAACGGCAACTGGCAGGAGCCTTATGGTTGTCTCTTTATTGCATAAGATGCAAGCGCTATATAATTGCTTTACTTTATCGCTATGCGATAGAAATAGTTGCAAAAGCAATAGTTGGCGAGACGACCATGTGATGACACGTTGATAGAGATCAAGATTATGGAGATCATGGTGTCATGCTGGTGACGATGGAGATCATGACGGTACTTTGGAGATGGATATCAAAGGCACAAGATGATGATGGCCATATCATGTAACATATTTTGATTGCATGTGATGTTTATCTTTTATGCATCTTATTTTGCTTAGTACGATGGTAGCATTATGAGTTGACCCCTTACTAAAAATTTCAAGGTGAGTATGCACCATTGCGACAGTTCGTTGTGCCGAGACACCACGTGATGATCGGGTGTGATAAGCTCTACGTTCACATACAATGGGTGCAAGATAGTTTTGCACGTGTGGAATACTCAGGTTAAACTTGACGAGCCTAGCATGTACAGACATGGCCTCAGAACATTGGAGACCGAAAGGTCGAATGTGAATCATATAGTAGATATGATCAACATAGAGATTTTCACCATTGAAGACTACTCCATCTCACGTGATGATCGGACATGGTTTAGTTGATATGGATCACGTGATCATTTAGATGACTTGAGGGATGTATATCTAAGTGGGAGTTCTTAAGTAATATGATTAATTAAACTTAATTTATCATGAACTTAGTCATGATAATATTTGCATATCTATGTTGTAGATCAATAGCTTGCGTATAACTCCCCTGTTTTATAATGTCCCTAGAGAAAACTAAGTTAAAAGATGATAGTAGCAATGATGCGTACTGGATCTGTGATCTGAGGATTATCCTCATTGCTGCACAGAAGAATTATGTCCTTGATGCACCACTAGGTGATAGACCTATTGCAGGAGCAGATGCAGATGTTATGACCGTTTGACAAGCTCGGTATGATGTCTACTTGATAGTTTAGTGTGCCATGCTTTACGGCTTAGAACCGGGACTTCAAAAATGTTTTGAACACCACGGAGCATATAAGATGTTCCAAGAGCTGAAATTGGTATTCAGACTCATGCCCGAGTCGAGAGGTATGAGACCTATGACAAGTACTTTGCCTACAAGATGGAGGAGAATAGCTCAACTAGTGAGCATGTGCTCAAAATGTCTGAGTACTACAATCGCTTGAATCAAGTGGGAGTTAATCTTCCAGATAAGATGGTGATTGACAGAGCTCTCTACTCACTATCACCAAGTTACTCGAACTTTGTGATGACCTATAATGTGCAAGGGATGATGAAAACGATTCCTGAGCTCTTCGTGATGCTAAAATCGGCGAAGGTAGAAATCAAGAAAGAGCATCAAGTGTTGATGGTTAATAAGACCACTAGTTTCAAGAAATGGGGCAATGGAAAATAAAGGGAACTTCAAGAAAGAATGGCAAGCAAGTTGCCACTCCCGTGAAGAAACCCAAAGCTAGACCTAAGCCTGAAACAAAGTGCTTCTACTGCAAAGCAGTTCAGTTGCTAAGATTAGTAACTCATAACAGGAATTGCAAAATGAACAGAGACTAGTTAAGGGCGAGGTGACGATGTGTGTTGGAAGTGATTCCAATGTCGATAAGATCACCATCGCACACTCCCCTACCTTCGAGATTAGTGTTAGACCAAAATAAATGTTATTTGGTGTTTGCGTTGAGCATGAATATGATTGGATCATGTTTATTGTGATACGGTTATTCATTTAAGTCAGAGAATAATTGTTGTTCTGTTTACATGAATGAAACTTTATGTTGTCATACACCCAATGTAAATGGTTTATTGAATCTTGATCGTAGTGATACACATATTCATAATATTAATGCCAAAAGATGCAAACTTGATAATGATAGTGCAACATATTTGTGGCACTGCCCTTAAGGTCATATTGGTGTAAAGCGCATGAAGAAACTCCATACAGATGGATTTTTGGAATCACTTGATTATGCATCATTTGATACTTGCGAACCATGCCTCATGGTCAAGATGACTAAAACTCTGTTCTTCGGAACAATGGAGCGAGCCACCAACTTATTGGAAATGATACATACCGATGTATGCAGTCCGATGATTGTTGAGGCTCGCGGCGGGTATCGTTATTTCTGACATTCACAAACGATTTGAGCATATGTGGGTATATGTACTTAATGAAACACAAGTATGAAACATTTGAATAGTTCAAAGAATTTCAGAGTGAAGTGGAGAATCATCATAACAAGAAAATAAAGTTTCTATGATCTGATCGCAGAGGCGAATATTTGAGTTACGAGTTTGGCCTTCATTTAAAACAATGTGGAATAGTTTCACAACTCACACCACAGCATAACGGTGTGTCCAAACGTCATGACCGTACTTTATTCGATATGGTGTGATCTATGATGTCTCTTACTGATTTACCACTAATGTTTTTGGCTTATGCATTAGAGACAGCTGCATTCACGTTAAATAGGGCACCGTCTAAATCCGTTGAGACGACACCGTATGAACTGTGGTTTAGCAAGAAACATAAGCTGTCATTTCTTAAAGTTTGGGGTTGCGATGCTTATGTGAAAAAGCTTCAGCCTAATAAGCTCGAACCCAAATCGGAGAAGTGCGTCTTCATAGGATACCCAAAAGATACTATTGGGTAGACCTTCTATCCCAGATCCGAAGGAAAGATCTTTGTTGCTAAGAATGGATCCTTTCTAGAGAAGGAGTTGCTCTCGAAAGAAGTGAGTAGGAGGAAAGTAGCTCATCACAGAAAACCGTTCCCGTGATGCCTGCATCAACTAGTGAGGAAGCTAATGATAATGATCATGAAACTTTGGATCAAATTACTACCGAACCTCGTAGGTCAAACAAAGCACGTTTTGCACCAGAGTGGTACGGTAATCCTGTTCTTGAAGTCATGTTACTAGACCATGACGAACCTATGAACTATGAGGAAGCGATGGTGAGCCCAGATTCTGATAAATGGCTTGAGGCCATGAAATCTGATATAGGATCCATGTATGAGAACAAAGTATGGACTTTGATTGACTTGCCCGATGATCGGTGAGCCATTGTGAATAAATGGATCTTTAAGAGGAAGATGGACGTTGATGATAGTGTTACTATCTACAAAGCTCGACTTGTCGCAAAAATGTTTTCGACAAGTTCAAGGTGTTGACTACGATGAGATTTTCTCACTCGTAGCAATGCTTAAGTCTGTCCAAATCATGTTAGCAATTGTCGCATTTTATGAAATCTGGCAAATGGACGTCAAAACTACATTCCTTAATGGATTTCTTAAAGAAGAGTTGTATATGATGCAACAAAAAGGTTTTGTTGACCCTAAAGGTGCTAACAAAGTGTGCAAGCTCCAACGATCCATTTATGGACTGGTCAAGCATCTCGGAGTTGGAATATACGCTTTGATGAGTTGATCAAAGCATATAGTTTTATACAGACTTGCGGTGAAGCATGTATTTATAAGAAAGTGAGTGGGAGCACTACAACCTTTCTGATAAGTATATGTGAATGACATATCGTTGATCAGAAATGATGTATTTTTCTGGAAAGCATAAAGGAGTGTCTGAGAGGAGTTTTTCAAAGAAAGACCTCGGTGAAGCTGCTTACATATTGGGCATCGAGATCTATATAGATCAAGATGCCTGATAAAATTTTCAATGAGTACATACCTTGATAAGATTTTAAAGGAGTTCAAAATGGATCAGTCAGAGAAAGAGTTCTTGCCTGAGTTGTAAGGTATGAAGTTGAGTTAGACTCAAAACCCGACCATGGTAGAAGATAGAGAGAGAATGAAAATCATTCCCTATGCCTCAACCATAGGTTCTATAAAGTATGCCATGTTGTGTACCAGACCTATTGTATACCTTGCCATGAGTTTGGCAAGGGATACAATAGTGATCTAGGAGTAGATCACTAGACAACGGTCAAAATTATCCTTAGAGGACGAAGGAAATATTTCTCAATTATGGAGGTGATAAATAGTTCATCGTAAAGAGTTACATCGATACAAGCTTTGACACTGATCTGGATTACTCTGAGTCTCGATCTGGATACATATTGAAAGTGGGAGCAATTAGCTAGAGTAGCTCCATGCAGAGCATTGTAGACATAGAAAATGTGCAAAATACATACGGCTCTGAATGTGGTAGACCCGTTGACTAAACTTCTCTCACAAGCAAAACATGATCACACCTTAGTTAATCACATCGCAATGTGAACTAGATTATTGACTCTAGTAAACCCTTTGGGTGTTGGTCACTTGGCGATGTGAACTATGGGTGTTAATCACATAAAGATGTGAACTATTGGTGTTAATCACATGGCGATGTGAACTAGATTATTGACTCTAGTGCAAGTGGGAGACTGAAGGAAATATGCCCTAGAGGCAATAATAAAGTTTTCATTTATATTTCCTTATATCATGATCAGTGTTTATTATTCATGCTAGAATTGTATTAACCGGAAACTTGATACATGTGTGGATACATAGACAAAACACAGTGTCCCTAGTAAGCCTCTACTAGACTAGCTCGTTAATCAAAGATGGTTAAGTTTCCTAACCATAGACATGTGTTGTCATTTGATGAACGGGATCACATCATTAGGAGAATGATGTGATGGACAAGACCCATCTGTTAGCTTAGCATAATGATCGTTAAGTTTTATTGCTATTGCTTTCTGCATGACTTATACATATTCCTCTAACTATGAGATTATGCAACTCCCGAATACCGAAGGAATACCTTGTGTGCTATCAAACGTCACAATGTTACTGGGTGATTATAAAGATGCTCTACAGGTATCTCTGAAGGTGTTGGTTGGGTTGGCATAGATAAAGATTAGGATTTGTCACTCCGAGTATCGGGGAGGTATCTCTGGGCCCTCTCGGTAATGCACATCATAATAAACCTTGCAAGCAATGTGACTAATGAGTTAGTTACGGGATGAGGCATTACCGAATGAGTAAAGAGACTTGCCGGTAACGAGATTGAACTAGGTATGAAGATACCGACGATCGAATCTCGGGCAAGTAACATAAAGATGACAAAGTGAATAATGTATGTAGTCATTACGATACGACCGATAAAGATCTTCGTAGAATATGTGGGAACCAATAAGAGCATCCAGGTTCTGCTGTTGGTTATTGCCCGGAGAGGTGTCTCGGTCATGTCTACATAGTTCTCGAACCCGTAGGGTCCGCACGCTTAACGTTCGATGACGATTTTGTATTATATGAGTTATGTGATTTGGTGACCGAATGCTGTTTGGAGTCCCAGATGAGATCATGGACATGACGATGAGTCGCGAAATGGTCGAGAGGTAAAGATTCATATATTGGACGCTGATATTCGGACACCGGAAGTGTTTCGGGGGTACCGGGTGCATATCGGGTCACCGGAAGGGGTTCCGGGCATCCCCCCGCCAACTACGTGGGCCTTAATGGGCCAAGAGAGGGACAGACCAGCCCCTAAGGGGCTGGTGCGCCCCTCTCATATGGGTTGGTCAAATTGGAATAGAAAAGGGGAAGAAAGGAAAAAGGGAATAGGATACCCCCTTCCCCCTCTTCCCTTCCTACTCCGATTTTTTTAGAAAAGGAGGATGACCCCCGGCTTCTGCATCTGGGCGATGCATGCGGCCACTTTATTAATTATTCTCACAAGACCTTACAAAGTCATACAACAGCAAGACTGAAGCCACCGTCTAAGTAACAACTGTCGCTACACCTATCCAATTGATGAAGGGGCGCTGATAGCCTGGGCCTAATACCAAACAGACATCGCGGCCAAACCTAAACATCCAAGACCTGAGGTCCCAACCAGGACGCCTCCCTGGTATGGGGCACCTACCAGTCCGGCGCACTCCTCAACCAAGAGGCCTACCGGGTATGAGGCCGCCGCAGCCACCTGCCACGAGTCCATCTTCAGAGCTGTATTGTTGCATCTACCGTGCCAGGTCTCACTGCCATCGACGCCACCACGACGCCAGACAACGTCGTCCTCCCGCGCAAGTCCATCCTCCCACATCGAACTCCGAATCTGCACTACACCACGCCGTCAAGATCCGTCGCCATCAATGTATGGATGAAGCACCGCTCCACCAAATAAGTCGTTCGGTGGTCCCGCCAAGCCGAGTGCACCTCCAAGAATGTCGCCCCCAAGGGGGTTACGACACATGATTGCCACCAACATCCGATTAGTTGATCTACGGTTTCCCCCGGAGGTATTGAGTGGAGTTGGGAGCTTCACCTCGATGATGCCTTCATGAAGGAAACGATGATAAGGGCGTCGTCATCACCGGCTCCGGCCATCGACCGAAGACCAAGTTTTCACCCGAATCCGTCCCAAGAAATTCACCCAACAACCTATGCACCGTCTCGACCGCCTTCAAAGCCCCGGATCCAGCCACCTAGATCCGGCGACCAACCGCAGCAACAGTGCCACCGTGGGATCCCTAGGAATAGGAAAGGGGGGAGGCCGAATTGGGAGGACCCCAAGTAGGATTCCTCCTACTTGGGGCACCCCCTTGGCTGCCTCTCCTCCCCTCCAACCTATATATATGAAGGGGGCACCGCTTGAACACACACCAACAATTGTTAGCCGTGTACGGCGCCCCCCTCCACAATTTACGCCTCTGGTCATATCTTCGTAGTGCTTAGGCGAAGCCCTGCGTAGGTCACTTCACCATCACTGTCACCACGCCGTCGTGCTGGCGAAACTCTCCCTCGACACTTTGCTGGATCAAGAGTTCGAGGGACGTCATCGAGTTGCACGTGTGCAGAACTCGGAGGTGTCATACGTTCGGTGCTTGATAGGTTGAATCGAGAAGACGTTCGACTGCATCAATCGCATTAAGCTAACGCTTTCGCTTTCGGTCTACGAGGGTATGTGGACACACTCTCCCCCTCTCGTTGCTATGCATCTCCTAGATAGTTCTTGCGTGAGCGTAGGAAATTTTTGAAATTTCATGCTACATTCCCCAACAATTTAAAGAAAAAGTTAAAAGATGGCATGATAAAAGAATTCAAAAGCGCGAGTTTAAAGTTGGAGAATATGTTCTTTTGTACAACTCACATTTTAGATTCTTTGCAGGAAAACTCATGTCAAAATGGGAAGGACCATATGTTATCGAGGAGGTTTATTGGTCTGGAGCTATCAAAATAAATAATGTCGAAGGTACTAACTCGAAGGTTGTTAATGGGCAACGAATAAAACATCATGTCTCAGGTACGCCCATTAATGTTGAAAGTAATATTATCCAAACTTTGACACCGGAAGAACACATAAAAGAGTCCTTCCGGAACACTCCAGAATCGTGAAAAAAAGGAGGTACGTGATACGGTAAGTAAATGGACTCCGAAAAATCCGCAAAAGTATTTTTTGCCAGTTTTGGAATATTTAGAAAATTAGGAAAATTAGAAACTTCCAAGAAGCGTACCCTGGTGGGCACAAGACACCAGGGCGCGCCCAGGTGGGTTGTGCCCACCTCGGGTACCTTCCAGACTCCGTTTTTCTTCCGTTTGCTTGTTTCCCAAGATAAAAAAAACTTTATATACCCCCCAAACCTATTGACCACGGTAACGCAGAGAAATCTTCTGTTTTCGTTTCTTGTTGTTTTCCTGTCAGATCTGAAAATATGTCATCCCAAGACTCCGAGGGTGAGAGCTATGCTGTTGATTCCATCACAAACCCCAAGTCCTATGGGGATGTGGAGCACTATAGCTGGACCTCCGAAGAGGATGAAGATGAATCAGTTCCTCCCCGTTTCAAAAACGAAAGCATGGAGGCATTATGTAAGAGGATGATAAAGCTTGAGATGGAGAACGATGAGTTGAGGGTAGATAACTTTATCCTCCGAAGTAAGTTGGAGGAAAAGAAGGGAAAACCCTCTACTTCTCCATCACCACCACCACCTTCTTCATCACCAAAAGAAAACTGAGTATCGGGTATGGGCACTCCCCTTGGCTTTCGCCAAGCTTGGGGGAGGTGCCCCAGTATCGTATCACCCCCACTATCTTTTGCCTTTACTTATTTTAGTTCAATCTCTTTGCCTTAGATGAATAAAAGTTTAGTTTGATCTTTTCTTTTCTAGAGTTTGCTTAGTGATCTATCCTTGTAATCATGTGTGAGATATATATAATAAAGTTTAGTTGGAGTTTTTGCTTTCTTTACTTTCTTGGTACAATAAAAAGAAAGGAAATAAATAAAATTAAAGGAAATAAATCAAGAAGATCATATACTAATCTTGTGGTAGGTGATGACACCACATAAGGAAAAGTATAAGTAGAAAAATTAATTAGAGATCGACAAACATAGCAATAGTCAATGATGCAACTCATGAAAGAATTAATAAGGGAAGAGAAGATTCACATATAAATATACTATCCTAGAAATCTTTTGTGATTGTGAGCCCCCATCAAAATATTATATGCCAAAATTGTTGACGTTGGACAAGGAAGACAACTTAATGATTTATGTTTGTCATAGATCCTTTAACATGTGGTGCTTGCCCCCTATCTTTGCTAGCCAAAAATTCCGCACTAAGTAGAGATACTACTTGTGCATCCAAAAATCCTTAAACCCAAATCTTATTTTCAATAGTCCACCATACCTACCTAGGGATTGAGCAAGATCCCTCAAGTAAGTTGTCATCGGTTCAATAAGGCAATAAAAATTGCTTCTAAAAGTGTGAGATCATTTAGTGTAAGAGAAAATTGAGCATTGTACGAACTTGTGATGGTGAAGAATAAAAGCGACAGACTGCATAATAAAGGTTGCCATCACAAGGGGCAATACAGCGTGACGTTCTTTTGCACTAAGGGGTTGAGCATAAAAACAAATAAGCGCATGGCAACCTCTACTTCCCTCTGCGAAGGGCCTATCTTTTACTTTTATGTATTTACTTTTATGCAAAGAGTCAAAGTTTTTCCCTCTATTCCTTTTTTTATTTTTCTCCTTTGGCAAGCATCATGTGGTAAGGAAAGATCTAGGCACAGATGTCCAGTTGAATATGGGTAGCATGAGCTATTATTGTTGACATCACCCTCGAGGTGAATACGTTGGGAGGCAAAACTATAAGCCCCTATCTTTCTATGTGTCCGGTTGAAACGTTTTGCTCATGGGTATGCGGTGAGTGTTTGCAATCATAGAAGACTATATGATGGTTGAGTATGTGGACTTGCCTAAAGGCTCCGACACGTGACCCTTCCTGAAAAGATGATGAATTATAGTTGCAAAGTTGACTGAGAACATAGTTTGTTGGTTTCTAATAGAGTTTTTGCTTTATACTTTGATAGTGTGATGAATTGCCACTTATGCATGAGAAGGCTATGATAAAAGTTCTATGATAAGAGTCTTATGTTTAAGTTTGTTGTTGTTATAATATTCAACATAATGCTTCTATGTCCGTATTTTGTTTTTATCGACACCTCTCTCTCTAAGCATGTGGACATGTTTTTTGATTTCAGTTTTCGCTTGAGGACAAGTGTGGTCTAAGCTTGGGGTAGTTGATACGTCCATTTTACATCATGTTTTCCTACTATTATTTATGATGTTTTTATGAATAATAATGCTTTCCGGAGTAATTCTAATGCCTTTTCTCCCATAATTTGCAAGGTACACACAAAGAAGGAGAATTCAGGCAGCTGGAAATCTAGACCTGGAAAAGCTACGTCATGCTACCTATTCTGCACAACTCCAAACAAGCTGAAACTTCATGGAGAATTTTTATGGAATATATGATAAATATTGGAGCAAATAAGTACCAGAGGAGGCCCACCAGGTGGGCACAACCAACCTGGGCGCGCCAGGGAGCCCAGGCATGCCCTGGTGGGTTCTGCTCACCTAGGCCCACCTCTGGTGCCCATCTTCTGGTATATAAGTCATTTGACCTAGAAAAAAATAAGGAGAGGACTTTCGGGACGAAGCACCGCCGTCTCGAGGCGGAACTTGGGCAGGAGTACTTTTGCCCTCCGCGGAGTGATTCCGCTAGGGGAACTTCCCTCCGGGAGGGGGAAATCGTCGTCATCATCATCACCAACAACTCTCCCATCTTGAGGAGGGCTATCTCCATCAACATCTTCAACAACACCATCTCATCTCAAACCCTAATTCATCTCTTGTGTTCAATCTTGTTACCGGAACTATAGCTTGGTGCTTGTGGGTGACTAGTAGTGTTGATTACATCTTATAGTTGATTACTATATGGTTTATTTGGTGGAAGATTATATGTTCAGATCCAATATGCTATTTAATACCCCTCTGATCTTGAGCATGATTATCATTTGTGAGTAGTTACTTTTATTCTTGAGGTCACGGGAGAAATCATGTTGCAAGTAATCATGTGAAATTGCTATGTGTTCGATATTTTGATAGTATGTATATTGTGATTTCCTTAGTGGTGTCATGTGAACGTCGACTATATGACACTTCACCATATTTGGGCCTAAGGGAATGCATTGTGGAGTAGCAATTAGATGATGGGTTGCGAGAGTGACAGAAGCTTAAACCCTAGTTTATGCGCTATTCCGTAAGGGACCGATTGGATCCAAAAGTTTAATGCTATGGTTAGAATTTATTCTTAATACTTTTCTCGTAGTTGCGGATGCTTGCAGGAGGGTTAATCGTAAGTGGGAGGCTTGTTCAAGTAAGAACAACACCTAAGCACCGGTTCACCCGCATATCAAATTATCAAAGTACCGAACACGAATCGAATCAACATATTGAAAGTGACTAGATGAAATTCCCGTGTACCCTCAAGAACACTTTGCTTATTATAAGAGACCATTTTGGCATGTCCTTTGCCTCAAAAGGATTCGGCTACCTTGCTGCACTTTTGCTACTATTATCGTTACTTGCTCGTTATAGATTATCTTGCTATCAAACTACTCTGCTACTTACAATTTCAGCACTTGCAGACATTACCTTGTTGAAAACCACTTGTCATTTCCTTCTGCTCCTCGTTGGTTTCGAGACTCTTACTTACTGGAAAAGCTACAATTGATCCCCTATACTTGTGGGTCATCAATGCACTGCCTGGAGCAGTTTTCATACATGTCAAGAATCTCGCGAAGGGCCGCTGCCTCTTCCTGTTTTGCCTTTAGCAATATCATTGAGTCATCGGCAAAGAACAGATGTGGCACCCTTGGTGCCGATTGACAGATTTTGACTACAGTAATCCTTCCCACTGTCTCGGCCTCTTGTAGCAACGCAGACAGCCCCTCCGCACATATGACAAAGAGATATGGTGACAACGGATCCCCTTGATGCAAACCATGCGAAGGACTGAATTGGTCAGTGAGGACACCGTTGACTTTAATTTGATATATCTCAGAGCATCTTCACTCACCCCCAAGGGCCTATTTTTATCGCCGTTGCTAAAAAAGGGCCCAGTCGCGCCGATTAGGCCCGAATTTGGTGCCGGGGGAAGCATTTTTGGCGTGAAAGCCTAGTGGGGCCACCGAGTCAGCAACCAGCCTCGTCTTGTCTTCCTCATCGCCTCAGTTTCTCGCAGGGAATCAATGCCAAGGCTGCCGCCGGTCAACCTTCCATTAATTCCTCATGGGCGGCGCAGTGCGGCGACACGCCCCCTCCCGCCACGCGTACACATGTTTGCCGCCCCCCGGGCGCTATAAAAGCCGCCCCCTCCCTCCTTAGTGGACGCACTGGCACGCAGCCCCTATCTCGTCGTCGACGCCCCCGTCTTGTCTTCCTCTCTCCCTGTCTAAAGCCACCGCACGTACGCCCCGCCGATGGGAGAGCGGTTCCCCAGCGACGGAGCGGCGGCCAACGGCTTCGGCCGCCGCCACCTGCACGAGTGGGAAGCCCATCTCCTCCACGAGGCGAACTACCCGGTGTCGCCTGACATGCGCATGTCGAGGCGATGGAGGCTCAGCTCTGGAGGCGTCCCCATCCCCCCGCAGCCAATCGAGGCCGACCCCTTCCACGCCGAGATCGAGTGTGTTCGGGCCTCTCTGTCGGAGGAGGAGCGAGACCTCCCGGAGTACGCCGCCGGCAACCACGCGCACTAGGCAGTGTACTTCCAACGCTGCCACGAGGAGCAACTTACCTCCACCAACAAAGCGCCGGTGATAAGGGGTGCAACAACAGCGATGACCGCCGCCTGTGGTGGGGCGCCCCTGGCCACACGCTCCACGCCGTCCTCGAGTACCTCAAGGGCGGCAACGATCCGCCGCTCGAGTACCCGGCGGCCCCGGCCCTCCGCGGGAGTGGCGGCCCATGGCTGCCGAGGCGCATGGTGGGCGGGTCCTCCTCCTCCCATTCCTTCTCCCGCTCCTCCGGGTCGCCGGCGCTCGTCGGCGTCAAGGCCGAGCCCGTGGAGACGCCGCTCGGCCAGCGCACCCGCAACGTCGCCCTCGTCATCAACAAGGGCGGTTGTGCCTCCTCCGCTCCTACCTCTCGCCTCGTCAACCCGAAGACGGAGCCGGGGCTCGCCACTGTGAAGAGCGAGCACGATGACATGGCCGCCGCCGACGAGGCCGCCATCAAGTGGGCGCGGGAGGACTGGGCCCGGCTGGAGATGGAGATGCCCCCACTGTTCTTATGCAGTTCATGACAAGGTTGATCCACTCGTGACTTAATCCCATCTTTGTCATCATTGCTTCAAGAAAGTTCCACTCCACCCTATCATATGCTTTACTCATATCGGCCTTAACCGCTGTAACACCCTGTTGGCTGCTTCTCTTATTTCTTAGGAAGTGCGAGGTTTCATATGCTACCCTTACATTATCTAGACGCCTTTAGAAAATGATACCCTTCCTTTAAAACAGAAATTGAGCCGGCAATTTTTCTGCCATTCCTTCTTTTGTAGCACCAGAGTACTAGTAGGATCACAAAGGAGCGATGATAGGCACGGTAGCTTTCATAAATAAAGTACAGTCCAGATGGGGATGCCACGCTGCCAGGTCACCCGAAAAGGCGAAGTCCTACTGGCCGCTAGCGCTAGCCACCCTCCCCGCCCCAGCTGGCTTCTCACCAGTCGTCGCAAACCCCAGCGTCCCAGAGCAAGTGGACTGGGGAAGCCTGCGTGGCGCGGCACGGGCGCAGGAGAAATTCAAGTGTGTGGACCATCACCAGCCCCTGCCGAAGCGACCAAGCACAGCCGCGCAGGCACAGTCATCCAAAGCCGAGCCAGAGAGCACACGCCCTTAGGCAAACTCCACCGCACGACACCAAACGGACGTCTGGTTTTGTCCGGATTTCGTTCGTTTGAGGCTAGGAAAACGGACATGCATGTCCGCATGCGGTCGTCAGGCCATCGAGGCGCCCACCGTGGCCGACTCAACCCAAAATATGTCCGGCTATGTCCTTCTTTAAACATTTCATCGAACACTTCACGAAGGGCCGCCACTAGCGTCGACGAGGAGCACCGGCGTTGTTCGGATTCACCGCACCCGTGCCCAGCCCGTGCCCCGCCGGCCGCCACCCGCCATGGCGGCCTCTCCGCAGCCCACACGCTCGCCCACGCAGTGTACAGCTCGGCGGATGGGCACGCCATGCGCTCGCATACGGCGGCGGCTGGCTAGCTAGCAAGCAAGCAAGCACGCGAACGCAGTGGCTGGGTAGCTAGCTAGCAAGCACGCACGCGAACGCGGCGACTGACTAGCTAGCTAGCAAGCACGCGAACGCGGCGCCTCGCTAGCTAGCATGCTCGTGCTCACCAGCCGCGCCCAGCTTGCCTAGCAGCTCGCCCGCACCGTATCTTGCCACGCACTCGCGCACACCTCGCCGCAGGCCCTGCTCCGGCTACGTAGCGCCCGTAGCCGCGTCCTCGCCTTGCCGCCCCTGCAGCGCCCGTGCGCGCGCCCGCCCGTGCGCGCGCGCGCCCGCTCGCGCTCTGCTCCCCGCTCCAGCCGTCCGCACCGCGCGGGCGCACGCAGCGCCCCGCTCGCAGGCGCGCCCGCTCCAGCAGCCTGTCGCGCGTGCGCACGCCGCCCCGCAGCAGCGCCATGCCCGCCCTCCGCCCCGCGCGCTCGCGCTCTGCTCCCCGCTCCAGCCGTCCGCCCCGCGCGGGCGCACGCAGCAGCGCCGTGCTCGCCCTCCGCCCCGCGCGCTCGCGCCGGCCGGCAGCAGCGCGCGCCCCGCCCCGCCCGCCGCGAGCTCCGCGCTCCGCCCCGCCTATGCCGCTCCCCACTCGGGCCGACGCGCTCCGCTCCGGCCTCGCATGCTCGCCGTCGCATGCAGCTATGCGTGGGTAGGTCGGAGAGAGAGAGAGAGAGAAAAAGGAAGAGAGAGAGAGTGGTGGGGGTGGGTGGGTGAGTGACAAGTGGGGTCACCCCGGACGGGCGCAGACGGAGAGGGTGCAGAACGCGTCCGGTTCTGTCCGCTTTGGCCTCAAATCCAGCCCAAGTTTGGTCTAAAAATAGGGTCAGCCGGATATAAAACGGACAAAATGGGTCCAGTTCATTGCGCGCTGGGTCATGGGGTTTGTCCGTTTTACCTCAAACGGACAAAGCCGGACAAGATGGGTCTTGCGGTGGAGTTAGCCTTATCCGCTCCCCCACTCCCGCCGCGCGCCGCGTCCCTCTCCGCGCAAAGCTAAACAAAAGCCCCACGCGAGTAAAGAGAACGAAGGGAGGAGATAATGCCGAACTCCACCAATCGGCGGCATTTACTTGGGCGTGAATAAACCGGGCCGCTTTCATCTCCTCCGCCCACGTCCCCACGCTATTTGTAGCCGCGCCCCTCCCCCCTCCTTATCCTCCCAGTGACTCACCCTCCGCTCCTCCGCTCCCCCTTTATAGTTCGATCCTCCATCGCCAAAGCACCAGCACAACCGATCGCTCATCTCAGATCGCCTGCTGCTTCTCTCCTTCCTTCCTTGGTTTGGTCTGCTCTGCTCTGATTGGCATGGCGACCCAGATGGACGCGTACGTGATGTTCCGCCGCGCCGCGGAGATGATGATGGTGGCGCCGCCCGGGGCCGCCTACGACGAGCAGGACGAGGACATCGGCTCCGCGTCCGACTCCGAGTGCACGTCGACGTCCTCCTCCTCCGACCTCGCCGACGACGCCAGCTCCTCGTCGTCCTCCTCCAGCTCCGGCGACCACTTCGAGATGTCCGCCCTCATGACGCAGCTCCCCATCAAGTACGTGCGCGCGAATGCGATTGCTGATGGTTTACGTTCGTGATCTATTTCTAAGCAGAGAGAGGTGCTGACCTGCCTTTTTTCTGTGCTGTGCAGGAGGGGATTGTCCATGTTCTTCGACGGCAAGTCGCAGTCGTTCGCGTCGCTGGCGGCCGTGGCCTCCCTGGAGGATCTGGCCAAGCCGACCAAGAAGCGCCTCAAGCCGTCGCGGAGCTGCGAGGGCGGCCTGGACGCGCACCGTGGCAGGTTCCTCTCGCCGCGCCGGCATTGTCCCAAGGCCGCCGCCGCAAGGAAGGCGTCCGCGAGGGCCGCCCTCTCGGTGCTCGGCACCTCGCCAAGGACGGCGAGGCTGGCCGCCAACTCCCTCATCTTTAGCTAGGTTCTGTTCCACTATTAGGTGTTCAGTGTTCTTCGTAGAGGGAGGTTGTATTAGGAACCCATGGCTGAATTAGAATGGTTATTACTTCAATGGAAATACCATCCACATTCAGCACATTTGAATCTGAGAAGTTGGATTTTCAACACCATTCAAAGGCCAAAGTATAAATGGAAACCGTGGGTCTATTCTTAAGAAACAGGGATGGAAATGAAACCGCACCAACGGCTCCATCCACTTGCATTAACAGCAAACGGCAACAAGTGAAAAGGCTGCGCTGGTGCGCATTGAACAACAAAACCTTGGATCAGCAAATAAAGAAAATCATTCGATCTTGACTAGCACTACTGCGTAATAAGTTACAGTGCAAGTATCGCCATTCTGACAAGCCAATCAAGTGGACTGATAGCCCAAGACATTTCGGCATTCCCCCTACTACAGCAACATACTAACACCTCTCGAGTACCATGCAAAATTGAGCGCTTAATTTTCCATTCACTAGCGTGATGCTTCCAACAATTGAAAAATAGTGAGATAGTTTTGCAAGAAATCACAATAATAATAGGTCATGGCCCTTGTCCTCCAAAAGATGGGGAATGGAAAATGATTTCTCGCCAGTGGATCATAGTGCCAAAACAAATATTCCTGAACCTCGATGAGATAGTAGTGTCGGCAGCTCCAAACTTCACTCAAACAAGCATTTTGGTTCATGACAAAATTCCTTCACCCCAACAGACTGTCGATTTGAGAGACATCACACAGAGTTCAGACAGCTCGGTATTCAATAAACAAGCTCAACTTCTGAACCAACACAGCACGTGAACCATATATAGGTTTTCTTCCTTCACTGATCCAATTCTTCTCCAAACTCGAAGCTTTTGCATTTGCCCGCATGTCATCCAAGAAGGCTGAGACTATCTGATAAATTGAAGTCCGGAAAACATCAGCCATTGAATGAGCTTTAGTGTGCAGACCACCTCTTTGTGTGCTTGCGATGGTTGTTACATTGCCTTTTCTTGCAGTGGAGAAGTTATTACCCCACTTAATGCTTGCTGGACCCAGTGAGTGCGCAGGTTGTGGGTTAGTTTTCTTCCCTAAACATGCTTCAACCGCAACTAGAGCAGACAGCAAAGTAGACATCACAGCAGCATTGCAGCCAGTGAGTTGAGCAACTCCATAGCGATCCTCTTGTCGTGAGCGTGCAGTTAATGTCGCCAATGTCCGAGCACACCATGAGCATATCTACATTCAAAGGTCATACAGAACAATCTATCATTAGGCATTAGTGCACAAAGTAACATTTGGACTATTATGATTTGGCAATGATACACCATCTGGCACGTAAAAACATTTCCAGGCCTTAAACAATCTTTACGACAAGGCTATTAAAGATTAGGCATGTAGACAATTGACCTTACTCTGAAGGACACCTACGGACATTAATGAAGTTTCTGAATGCTATGAAATCACAAGAATCATGTTAAGCTATATTCACCCCAGATGCACAATGGAAATAAGCTAAATCTTCAAAATGTTAACTGATCATTTATAATTTGTGTTAGTAGTCATAATAAGCTCAACCATGTAGTTGATCCTGAATATAGATAAATTCAAGCTGCTATTAAACGGGACATCATGTTTCACAAATTTGGCCTCCACACTGTCAGAACTCGTCACACCAGCTATCAGCTAAGCAGTCTCCATTTTTTACTTCTAGCCTTGTAGTTGTTGTATGTTTGGTTTCTGGCCAAAATGTACCTTACCAAAACTTTGGCTTTTGTTTGGATGGTTACGAACTTATTGGCATGCCAATGGCTCCTTACCCAACTCCACTTCGTTTTTTTAGCCAAAGTTGGCCAACTCATGGGCACACAAAACTTGGTCAAATATTTGGTGGGGTTGGTGGGGCCTTCTCCGGCTGGTGGAACAGGGCAATCAAGAGATTGGACAAGGAGCACCGAAAAGGCCTCAATACCTTGATCATATAGTAGTAACTTGGGACATTTGGAAACGCCGAAACGATAATGAAATGAGATTGGATACGGAAGTGGAATCTGAGGTAGCCCTAGGGCATTTTTAGTAGTGCGGGTGGTAGAGGAGGAGGGTGCCCTATGGCGTACAGCCAGGGCCCATGGCCTTCAGACCCTGTTCTAGGGTCGGTGTTCTGGCGCTTTGGTCGTATCCTTTCTTCAAGCGTGCCTCATATGGTCTAGAGTGTTTGGGTTTTGGGTGTGTTGTGTGTGCGTGTGGCGTTGTACTTTTAATCCTCTTATTAATGAAATGACATGCAGATCTCCTGCGTCATTCGAGAAGAAAAATGGTGGGGCAAATTTGGGCTCAAAACAAACACAACCTTGGTACTACAGAATTGCTCCAAATGGAACAGAGCTTCTTCTGCTACAATCCATCCATTGGTTCTGAGGAAAAGCATGATTCAGAACTTAATGGTGAGCTACTATTTACTATAACACTTGCATCAAACAGACCACAGGTCAACTATATGCGTGTAAAAAAAATGACATCAGCACATGTACCATATTCCATAATCAAACCAACTTCCCCATATTACAGAAAGCATGCCCCATAGCTAATATTCAAAACTGTTGCATGCGGTCCATGTGCATATGGCATACTTATTATGTCATTTGCAATCAAACACAATGATAGTTAATGCACCTCAGTATCCAATTACTTTATACTAGAAGAATATATTTGCTACTCACATAAAAGCTGTCAATAGTAACCTGTCAGCTCCAAAAGGCCTAAACACTTGAAATTACCAACTTCCAAATAAAAGGTTTGAGCAGTTCAACTTAAGCTATTAAACCTAATATGAAGATACTTGCATACTCATATTCCATAACATATCTAACATAATATGATCAGCAGTTATCATGCAAAATCTTCCGGATTGTGTGATGCTTGATGCAAATCTTGAATTCATTATGTGTAACTGTGACTAACCAATCATTATGCATGTATGCTTCAACTATACCCAACTCAGCATCTTTAAAGCGTGGCCTCTCCTTATTCAACTCTAAAATATTTTATCACGGATGTCAAACAAAAAATGCAGGCACCAACTTAACAGTAGGTTCAAACTATTTGCTGGATGATGGTTCTTAACGCGAAGCAGACTTCATTAGTTACACAAGAAGAGACAGACAAGATTAACAACTGGAAACACACTGAAGAACCTACAACAGAAGTAAATGAAATGGTTACAAAATTACCTGTGAATCACTAAATGCACCATAGAGCTTAGACTGTTGTAACAATAGTTCTGGCCTTTCACTAGTAAACCCTTCAAGTGCTTCAGCAATTTTTGAAGTGAACTCCTCAAGTGGCTTCAAACAGGCTGTCACAATTCTTTTGTAAGTTTCACCAGATTCCTCAAAGAAGGCACCTCGACGCCAAGGTTCGATGTTACATTCAGATACCGCACACAAATCTTGGAATGCAAGATATTGCATCAGCGACCGTGGATTACTTAGTTCCAGAGTCTCGAGGATATAATCAGTCGGATTAGTCTCTGCAGCAGCAGAACTCTGAGGTGGAGTAAAACTGCATCTTCTTGTGTGCACAACCTGAAATTTGTTGAGAACAGTTGTATTAAAGTTCCAGGAAAGTCAAGCTGCGCAGTACATACTGCGGAAACAAGTGTGCATCTACAAGCATGTTGTTTGATTTGGATTGTAAAGGAGAAAACAAACCTGGACAAAATGATGGCTTATTTCCCAACAGAAGGAAACACCTGTGGTCACTATAAAAATAGCGATTTGGGTGATAATTTGACTTCCAATGGATCCTCCCATTCTGAATTGCCGAGGAAGAATAAGAATCAGGACAAGTGAAAGCAAGAAGACCTGAAGCGACATCTTTAGAGCCCTTTTAATAGATGGTAGAAGCCCCATCTTTAATCCATAGAACATAGGTCTCTGGACAATAAAACAAGTTAACAAAGTTAAAACCAGGCAGCCATATACTCAAATGAGTGCTGGAAGAACTGTAAGATAGCAAATGAACATGCAACTAAGCAAGCAAATCTAAGACTATTAAGGGATCAAAATTAACTAAACTTAGCTTTGAAAGTTACAACTGATTGACCTACGTTCTGATTAATCCCCACCATGTTCACACCTAAATAAAAAAGTAAGAGTAGAGGCAAACAATGTCTACGAATAAACAGTGAATAAAAACGAAGCTTCTGACTGGATATTTGACCATAAAACATGATATTCTCGGGAAATTACACAGTGCTCGTAATAAAATCATCTATTATCTGATTCAAATGTCTAACTTGAATAACAAAATGTGTGTCTAAATACCGATCCAATAGTGCAGAATGGCCCTCTCCTCTGACCAAACACCCTAGGGTAAAATACCAATAGTTCAAGCCACAATTAAGATAACATCACCTGTGATTCAAGAACAATAGTGCACAGCAAATCATTGCTGAGAAGTTAATCTTAGACGTCGTAATATAAACTCTAAGACTACGAATTCAAACCCAATCTGCGATTTCGGATGAATCAAGCAGCATATGCAGAAACCCTAACTTTCCCCCACTCCACTCACCTGCACGACGGGGAACTGGAGCAACCACCTCCCGCGCCCAAAGTAGTGAGCGGCGAACACCGCGCCCAACACAGCGCCGCGGAATCCCAGCCCAGCGACGGCAGCCCATCCGGCGTCCTCGGGGACCAGAGACGCCGCGGCGGCCACGCAGAGCGCACCGGCCGAGGCGAAGAGGGAGGCTGCGAGGGCGAGCTTCGGCACGGGCGGCGGGCCCGGGTGGGGCGAGGCGGAGATGAGGAAGGCGAGCGCGAGGAGCCCCGTGCCGGCGCAGGAGAGGGGCGCGTGCAGCCCGAGGAGGAAGGGCGGGGGTACCCCGAGGTTAGGGTGGCGGCGGCTCGGGGAGACCGCGAGGTGGAGTACGGAGGCGGCGGCCCAGAGCGCGGCCTGGAAGACGAAGACGGCGAGCCACCGCTGGCCGACGGCGTCGCGAGGTGCGCCGCGCGGCGGGGCCCTGTCCATGGCGGCGGTGGACGAGGGGTTTGGGGGGGAGGTTTTGAATTTATTTTTTTTCTCTCCCCTTCTCTCTTTGTGAGGGGCCGAGGGTTTCTTCGCGTCCGAAGGGAGAAGAGTAGGGGAACGAGTGAACCGTGTGGTTTGATTTGAATGCGCGTTTTTCTTTTCATGTCTTCTTCGAGACCGGCGAAACCTTTCATTGGGTCGGCTCGTATAGCTTAGTGGTTAAGCTAATCGCAGCTCGGAGATTAGGAAGACACGGGCATACAAGGACACACGAGAGAATGCATAGTCTCAAGATGATGTCTCGCATGTCATGTAAAATCGGATATGACGCAAAGTATGTTCGGATAGGGAAGCGGGATCCTCTCAGGAGACCGGTGTTTGAAGAGAAAAAGTGTGGTCCGATGACAAAAGCTGAAAAGGTTGGAGTGCAAAGTAGAGATGCATGTGTACTAAAGTTTTTATTTTCTACTTTTTAGCGAGACCCACTAGTGATAGCTTGCATTGGAAAGAAAAAATTAATGTAGATGCCTTAAATTATTTTTTATCATGGGGCATATGTATCCATATGACATCATTATACATGCCCTGACATCGTATGTTTTTTTGCATTTGACATACTTGTCCCAGATAGGCCTATATGTCCTGGTGTAGGTAAAAAACAACATTTACATGTTGGTTGGTTACCTGCATTCAGGCTACCTACATCAAGGGAGCAATTTTCTTCTCATGTTCAATGAATTTAGCAGTAATGCTAACATTCAGAAAAACATCAAGAGAGCAATTTTTACCACGATGTGCAGTTGCATGTGTCATTGTTGTTAGACAAACTACACGTTGTTTGGTTGCAAACGACATAAGATGTGATCTCCACTTCTCACTAATGGTGGCGTTACCACACAGGGATTGAACATTGTCTTAGCCCTAACTAGAAAATAAAATGACAGTTTATCCTAACTACTAACAAATGGCAGTATGAATTATGAGCCATATGGTTGAACAGGGAAAAGCTTATCGATGCTAACTAGGTGAAACTCCTCCTTCTTCTTCCTCTTCTTGTGCTGATATCTCTTCTTCTTCTTCTTCTTCTTCTTCTTCTTCTTCTTCAGATCCTTTGCCTAACCTTTGTTATCCCACATTACCTGAGCCCGCTCCATCCTTCTGTTCTTCCGGACTTCGTTGTCAAACGCCTCCACATCATGGCCGGAGCTGACAACATCAGCAGGCGTCACATCTTCCTTCTTCGGCACATGTTCATCACAACCCCATTGCAGGATCCAATTATGAAGGATGCAACATGCAAGAACAAGCTTAAACTAGGTATGGGCTTGTCCTAGACCATATCTGAGTCACCATTGTCGCTGGTGCCAACAACAGAGGAAGGGTTTGTCCTAGAGCTAGGGGTGAGCGAGTAAATGAGGCGGGTGAGGGTATACTTCGTGCCATTCGGCCTCCGTCAATTTTCATCTCCGGCCATCTCCGCCCGGATTCCCCATGCACTGCGCCCTGTGCCAGGACTAACTTCTACGACCGACTCAGCCTAGCTCGCTGGAAACTGCCGATTCGAGTGTTCCCAACGACCCAGGCTCTATGGTGCTTTAAGTTTCGTGTCGATGCAAGCCACGCCTCCATGTAGGCAATCAAACAAGTTTTTTTCATCCCGCCCAAGCATGGTCAGATGTATGTGGCCTTCCCAACGTGTCCCAAAGGTATATGTGTTTAGAGTATCTCCAACAACAATCCTGTTTTTGAGCACGAGACCACTTCAGGGCGTGAAGGCCAAAAAAGGCCTCTAACAACTGCCATCCTAAAATAAATTAGGCATCCCAAACAAAGTTCCTCATGCAGCAAATTTGGGGCACTTCGGCGGCTGACAAAAACATGTGGCTACTTCTTTACGCCAGGTCGCGGCCAAAAACCCTCGGATCCGCTTGCCTGCCGGTTGCCGCGCACCATGGCCGGCTCCTCCGACCCCGCCGCCAACCCTGATACGCTCGCCGCTGCTCCCACCCTATTTTAGGGCAGCTGCTGAAGTGGTTTTGCCTTATTTCATGCCAAAAGAAGTTTTTTGCCTAGGGCTATTGTTGGAGACAGCACTCGCTCGTACCCAGCAAAAAAATTGTGCCCTAACTTTTTTACTCCATCATTTTTTCATGCTCAAAAATAGGCTTGTTGTTGGAGATCGTGCGGGTCCTCATTTCTTCCCTGCACAACCATACTCGTCATATCCCTTTACCCATATGCATGCAAAATTCATGTACATCCATCATATAGCAGAAATTTATCATGAATTCAACGATACAGAGTAACGGCAATTCATTACATGCCAAAAAAACAAGTCATGCATAGATGCCATACACGAATGAATCAAAGACTTTATTTGTTGTAGTCATATCATCATCTTCTTGCAGAGCACCCACTTCTTGCCTTCATCATTCAAGATGTTTATGTCTTGCAACATGATCCTCGACTCATACGCCTCTCTCCCAAGCTCCAACTTCTTTCTCGAGAGAAAATAAAGAATATTTATTTGCGGATTCTTCGAACAAGCAACGGAGTCTTGCAGTCAAGCTCCCTTCTGCCTTTGCACTCGAGGGTCCGAATTCGAACTGGCTGCAACGGAACTCGCTAAGGCTCCAGAGCTCAATTCCTTGCATTGTCACCACTTGTTTAAGCTCCCATTTTGCAATCTTTTCTTGCCTCTTCAATTATATTTTGTTCTTCTTCAAGTTCAACCACTCATGGTCGAACTCATTCTTCTCCCTTTTGCACATATATGAACATCTTGTACATTTCCTACCTCTTCGCCTCTTTGGCAGAAAAAATGCCGGTCCAAGTGGTGGACATTTTGCATGCAACACCATCACGGGCGATGCTGTTGTTAGAGTACGTAATGGGCCTAATGGACTCCCAAGCAAGGCTTATGTTATGGCGCTACTAGAAGGAGGGCGCGAGAGGGCCGGCCGGGGCCTTTTTGCCCACGGCCGGGCAAGATGGAAGGGATTTCCTTCTTAATTCTTGCTTGATTAGATTGATACATTTCCTCTCTTTATATAGAGAGGTTTACTTGACTCCCAAGCAAGCCTTACTTGACCCCTAAGCAAGTGACCATTATCTCTAATTAACCCTAAGACTAATGGGCTATACCGCCAGCCCAGGCCATTAGGCCCATTATGTACTCTAACACTACACCCCACCTGGACATGCAAATTGTCCTCGAGCTGCAGCCTAACCAACTTATAACCATGACTCGATGCAAGACAAACCTAACACCTAAAAACAAGCCTTTTACATCTCAGCTTGTTTTATTACTCTCAACCTGATATGGACTGGGACGCTTTATTTTGGACCCCTTAACAAAAAGTGGACACCATCCGCACGTGGGGCATGCACGTGTACATCCACCTAGATCCCATGGACACCATCTGGACAAAAGGAGTGCATGTGTATGGCCACCTGGAAGTGATCTCAAGAGCGACCAGCAGAGGCGCCCTCGCGGCAGCCGGCGGAATGCAGTGGTGCTACGCGGTGCGCTCCTATCGGTGACACCCTGCCTTCTCCCTGCCGGACGGCTGTTGATCTGCACCGCATAGAGAAGAGTGGAGGGCTTGCGATGGAGAATGATGAGGAGGGGTGCGCCCCCGACCGTCGGTGTCGCAAACTTTGAGGTCGCTGCCCATGGGAAAAATAGCATGCCCAAGATCCCTGACGCAGCGGACGAGATCGAGGTCCTTTGCGCAGCGAAGCGCAGCTGGGAGGAGCGGCAGCTGCAGACCACACATCTCCCGCACACGCCGACGCGCTAGGAGGCCGCGCGCAGCAGCCTGCAGCCTCACTGCCGCAGACACGTGGCGGGTAGTGATCCAAGCGGGAAGCAGTGACGGCGACGGCGGGAACTTGATCTGCTGGATGGGAACGCCTTGGGGAAGCGGTAATGCATGGCGACGGCGGTAACTTGATCTGGTGGATCGGGACTCCCGCTGGCGCGGTCGACGCGGGGCCGGAGCCGACCGACGGTGGTTGTCGCAGTGGAGCGCCAGGCGCGGCGGAGGCCGCGAGGAGCGACGACTGCCACTGTAGCCAGGGCGGGGCGATGGTGCGGTGGATGGCAGCTGCAGCGGCTGCTGCAACGGCCCGGCGAGCGAGGCGGAGGCCGCCTGGTGTGGCGGCTGCCATGGCGGCGCGATGGCGGTGATGGGCGGCGCATCTGGGTGCGGCCCGTAGGACCCGACCAAGAACAGGCGGATATCCTGGACCGCCTAGGTTAGATCCCGCAGCGCCCGGACACCTCCTCCGGGGTGAGGATGGCGGGGGCGGGTGCAACGGAGGATCCCGACACGGGCAGGAGCGGGCCGGTGGTCGTGGTGGTCGCCGAAGGCGACGAGGTGACCCGCAGCGGAAGAGATGGGTTGGGCGGCGGTGAAGACATGATCGAACCGAAGCTAGATGATACCAAATTGTTATGTGGCTGCTAGAAGGAGGGCGCGAGAGGGCCGGCCGGGGGTCTTTCTGCCCACGGCCGGGCAAGATGGAAGGGATTTCCTTCTTAATTCTTGCTTGATTAGATTGATACATCTCCTCTCTTTATATAGAGAGAGGTTTACTTGACTCCCAAGCAAGGCTTACTTGACCCCTAAGCAAGCAACCCTTATCTCTAATTAACCCTAAGACTAACGGGTCATACCGCCAGCCCAGGCCATTAGGCCCATTACGTACTCTAACACCTTGCTTGACCCCTAAGCAAGCGACCCTTATCTCTAATTAATCCTAAGACTAACGGGCTATACCGCCAGCCCAGGACATTGATACGTCCATTTTGCATCATGTTTTCTTATGTTTATTTATAATGTTTTTATCCATAATAATGCTTTTTGGAGTAATTCTAATGCCTTTTCTCTCATAATTTGCAAGGTACACACCAAGAGGGAGAATTCCAGCAGCTGGAAATCTGGACCTGGAAAAGCTACGTCAGGCTACCTATTCTGCACAACTCCAAACAAGCTGAAACTTCAAGAGGAATTTTTATGGAATATATAAGAATTATTGGAGCCAATAAGTACCAGAGGGGGCCCACTAGGTGGGCATTACCCACCTGGGCGCACCAGCGAGCCCAGGCGCGCCCTGGTGGGTTGTGCTCCCCTCGGCCACCTTCGGTGACCATCTTTTGCTATATAAGTCATTTTGACCTAGAAAAAATAAAGAGAGGACTTTCGGGACGAAGTGCCGCCGCCTCGAGGCGGAACTTGGACAGGAGCACTTTTACCCTCTGGCGGAGCGATTGCGTCAGGGGAACTTCCCTGCCGGAGGGGGAAATTATCGTCATCATCATCACCAACAACTCTCCCATCTTGGGGAGGTCAATCTCCATCAACATCTTCAACAGCACCATCTCCTCTCAAACCCTAGTTCATATCTTGTGTTCAATCTTGTTACCGGAACTATAGATTGGTACTTGTGGGTGACTAGTAGTGTTGATTACATCTTGTAGTTGATTACTATATGGTTTATTTGGTGGAAGATTATATGTTCAGATCCAATATGCTATTTAATACTCCTCTGATCATGAGCATGTTTATCATTTGTGAGTAGTTACCTTTGTTCTTGAGGTCACGGGGGAAATCATGCTGCGAGTAATCATGTGAATTTGATATGTGTTCGATATTTTGATAGTATGTATGTTGTGATTCCCTTAGTGGTTGTCGAATTTCGGGTTCCGGCAAAACCCTTGAGGTTCGAACACTGCGGTGCGCACGAAGATCTCTCCCCCTCTCTAGCTCGCACACATCATGATCTCACGGCCTAGCTCAACCAACCCAAAGAACAAGAGACACAAGAGTTTATACTGGTTCGGGCCATCGATGTGGTGTAATACCCTACTCCAGTGTGGTGTGGTGGATTGCCTCTTGGGCTAAGGATGAACAGTTACAAGGGAAGAACAGCCTCCTGAGGAGAGGTGCTCTTATGCTTGGTGAGTGTGGTGGCTTTGGTGGAATGAATCCGGTCCAAGATGAGATGAGAGCAGATCCCTACGGTGGTGGCTAGTCCTATATATAGAGGCCCGAGTCCTCTTCCCAAATATTAGGCGGGAAGGGATCCCACAACGGTTAATTTGAAGGGGGACAGCTAGTACAAGCTATCCTGACAAAAGATGGTCTTCGCCTGCCAAAGGCTCTGGTGGTGACGCTGTCTTGGGCTCCACGGTAACTTCCGTCCTGTCATCCTGCTGGTCTTGGTATTGTTGCACCGATATGGAAACCTTTGCCTAATGCCTCGGGACTCCTCGCCTGCGCTTGCCTCTTTAGCACCAAAGAGTAAACGAGGACACTGCGCGCGCTGGCGCCCGACTGGCTCCAGTCGTCATGGCTTGCGTCACAGGAACCTCGCGAGGTGTCCCTTGCCTTGATCTCTCTGCCCCTCGTGAGCCAGCCCGATGAGGCCGCCCCTGAGGAGGTCTTGCATCGTCCACCTCACGAGGCTTGGCCCCTCGCGTGGGTCTTGAGTGTTTGCTAGTGAAGATGGGCCGTACGGTGCCGCTGGTGGAGCCACGCCGCGGGCCGCAGGCAGGCAAGTCTGGGGACCCCCATTCCTAGAACGCCGATAGTAACCCCCGGGCCCAAGGCACGCTCGGGATTGGCTTCGAGGCAAAGCCAAAGGGCAAGTGCGGAGCGCCGCAGGCCCCAACAGCCTGCGGCCACGGTTGGCGCGTGGCGACTGATTGGGCATGGGCGTCTCTGCTTCCCCATGCTGCCTCGGCAACTGCCCGTTTGACAAAAAGGCCGGTGCGGGCAATGCTTGCCTTCATTGCTTTCCTTCGCCTTGCTCCAGATCCTCTCTCTCGCTCCTTACTTCTGAAATCTCTAGATCTGCTTCAATCCCCTTCCGAGCTTCCGACCAATGGCGCCCTGAAAGCCCAAGGTCATTTCGCCGCTTGCCTGATATGAGACGGCTCTGGACGCGCCCAATATCTCGGAGAAGAACCTCGCTGCCACGCGCCTACTGACAGCGAGGGAAAACAACGAGAAGGGGAAGACCGAGCTCCGGGCTGGCTCCACCGTGCCGGAGGCTTCGAAGAGCTCCTTCTACCCCTTCTTTATGAGCAGCATCGTCGCTGGCCTGGTTCCCCCTTCTCCGACTTCTTCTATGCAGTCCTCCAACATTACAGGTTGCAGGCCCTCCATTTCCATCCCAACTCCGTTCTTCTCTTGTCAATCTTTGCCTTCTATATGAGGTGTATGTCGGGGTGATGCCGTTCTTCCTCCGAATCAACGACGGTCACACCTCGAGGTGCGCCAACTTCGTTGCAGCCGGCAAGGCCAACGTGATCTCGAAGGCCGGAAAGAAGGCCGATGGCTTCAGGAGCAAGTGGGTCATGATGGATGCCAAGTGCGTCCACCCATGGTTGAAGCTGCCAACGAGATGCCCTAGTCTGACGAGGGGTGGTCCTGCGTGAAGCTTACTGACGACCGGGCGAAGTCGATGCTGGAGAAGATGACCGCCCACCTGAGGTCGGGCAACGCGAAGGCGGTGAACCTGATGAGGGCCATGCTCCTGAGGGAGTTCCTGATGCTACGGGTGGCTCCTCTCCAGGCGCGCTCGCGCCCTTGTGGATGCTCGGGGATGGAGAAGACAAGCTTCGCTTGAGTCCGGAGGCCTTGTCTAAAGGGGAGCTGGCTGTGGCTCTCCGCCTCTTGGTCGGGGACGACCAAGAGTATCCGCCAAGTGCCCACATCCCCTTGTTCCTTCGGAAGGACGGGGCGCTGGTCATGGCCGCCATGCCCACCTTTGACGGGCGCGGTCTGGTGCCGTCGGCGCCCCCTAGAGTCCCGGTGGCGATGGTGATGGTGGACGTGTCTTCCGGCGATTCCCGCAGGGATGGGGAAGAGAGGAGGGCGAGGAGCGCGACTCGGATGCGACCCCCGAGGGGATGGGGGAGACCTCCCCCTTGCGCAAGGCCGACATCCTCTGCACCCTGCCAGATGACGATGACGAGGCCGGCGTCCTCCCGGAGAGGGAGGAGCCCCTCGTGGTTCCGATGAAGGGCAGGTCGACGCTACTCTCCCGGGACGACGCTCCTCCCTCAACACCGCCTGGAGCTGCTTCCGGTCCATCTGCTGCCCCTGCTTCTGCTCCTGGAGCCCACGCGCCTGCGCCTCAGGCTGCGAGGCTCTCTGGTTTCAAGCTTATGAAGTGGAGGGACTACGCCGCGGTGGACCAGTAAGTGTTCTTGTCCTGCCTTGTTCTTGCTTCTGTTGCTCGTCCTTGACTCTTCTTCGTTGTGCAACTAGGCTGACACCCGCGGCGAAGAAGAGAAAGGGGGATGAGGTGGTACTGCTCGAGCCCAGATCGCCTCCTGCGGCCACACCCCTCTCCATGGTTAAGGGCAGCAACGACGCTCGTGCTTCTCCATCCCGATCATCCTCGTGCGGCTTGGCGGAGCATCCTCAGGAGGAGTCAACCCCCGAGGTCCCGCCGGCTCCGGAGGTGCCAACGTCTGGCTCTGGCGCTGGGGTCCCCGAAGCTCAGGAGCTTCTGGCTTCCCAGGCCATGGTGACGACGTCGCCTCCTCCTCCTTCTGCCGCATTGCTGTCTCTGGGTTCTTCCGCCTCTCCTGACGTCCTGGTGAGCGCTCTTTCTGCAATGGCCCTGCTGCGAGAAGATCTTCAAGGCACCGACCATCGCCTGGTGGACAGGTGCCTGGAGCTGGTCTCTGGCTGGCTTCACTCTGATGTGTCCGTCCGGGCGACGCTGAGCCAAGCTGCTGTCGACTCCGAGAAGGACAGGGAGGCCATGGCCCAAGCTGTGGCCACCTGCAAGGTGGCGCTGAAGGATACCGGGGCCGCCCAGGACCGCTGCCGGTCGCTGGAGGCCGAGCTGGAGACCATGCAGAGGGAGTGCGCGAAAGAAGCCCGAGGCTGCAAGGCGGAGGAGGAGAAGATGAAGGCCCGAGAGGACACCATCAAGGATTGCGACGCTGAACTGGAGCAGTTGGCAAAGGCACAGGCCACGGAGCGCAGCCGGTTGGAGGAGTTGGAGCAAAAGCTGAAGGTGGAGAAGGTCAAGCTTGACGCCAAGGCAAAGGTCCTGGCTGAGGACCGCGCGACCTTCAAGCTCCTTGAGGAGAGGTCTCGGACGGCGCTGCAGTCGCTCTACGAGATGGGCTTGGAGGAGCCGCTGACCACCACCGACGAGGGCCCCACCGAGCTGCTTCCTTATCTGGTTGATGCACTAGAGGACGTTGTGAGCGGCATCGGCCCCATGGCGGAGGAAGAAGCCCACCTTCTTTCCTCAGCCGCACTGACGCGCGTCTTTAGCCACCTCCATCTCCGCGATCCTACCGCCCGCCTTGACAAGCTGCTGGAGCCTGTGAAAGATGAGCATTGCGAGGCCGCTACTACAGCTGTGAAGGGTCAGGTGGAGGCCCTGCTGAAGAGGTTCCGCGCCTTTGCTCCCGCGCCCCCGACCGGCGGTGCTACTGATTCTGCAACTCTGGCTGGTGGTACAGGTGAAGGCGACGCCGTTGAAGAAGAAGCATCCCTTGCAGGCGATGGCGGTGTCCAGGGATGACGGGATAACTTGCTGGCGGCTCCTTTCCTGTTTCAGTTTCTGCAATATGCACCATGCCTCATGGAGGCGTTAAACTCGCGTACGGTTTCAGGAGAACAATATGTCTTGTAATATTTGCTTTGAAAGTTTGCGATTTCCTTTCCATTTGCTTTACGTTCTACGTCGGCAGGGCCTGACCCCGCGCATACCTCAGCCGCCGTTGGGCAGTCCCGATCACCAGGACAGACCAAGGAGTGAGGGGCTACATGATCAGTTAGGCTCCTAAGTCGCAATGCTCAAGAGTCCCCCTTGACGTGCAAACATCCCATAGAAAGGAGATCTGGAGTAGGCCTAGTGTTCAACGTCGACAGGGCCCGACCCCGTGCATACCTTAGCCGCCATTGGGCCGTGCGGATCACCAGGACGGACCAAGGAGTGAGGGGCTACGTGGTCAGTTAGGCTCCTGAGTCACGATGCTCAGGAATCCCCCTTGACGTTCAAACGACCTTCGTACCTTGGCTCCGCTTGGGAGGGCGCGCGACAACCAGGTCCGAGGGACCTGGCAGGGTGGCGTACGCTTGGGCGTGACCCGAGTGCAGCCCTCGTGCCTAGCCCCCTCGTGTGACTCTCGTGAGGGGAGGTGTTGCGATGGGGCCACACACTGAGCCTGGAGGCTCCCTGAGGTTGATACGGCCGTGAGGCCGCCCTTAGTTGTTTATCACCAGCGCCGAGCATAGCGCTTCCACACTTGCACAGGCATAGCCACTCCTCGGCAGTGTTGACTGCCAGCGCAGAGCATGGTGCTTCCGCTGGCACATGGGAGGGGACTCCCTACCATGGAGAGCCCCCGGGGCGTGTACAGCCCCGTCCTGACACGTGGCTTGCACGGTAGGGCTATGTGTCTGGGCACTTGTGAGCCAGCGCGGGACTCACGAGGCCCTACCTCAAGGCGGGTTGCGCCTGGTCTTGGTTCTTGATGGCTGTGGCGTTCCTGCGAGATGGTTAGGCAACCTGCACCAAATGAATTTCCTGAGGTTATCGCACGAGAAGGCCAAGCACCAACGACCCCAGGAGGTGACGTGAATAGGGCCGACCCGCCAGACAGAGCTCAGCCGTTGGATTTATTGACGCTGCAGGGACGGGCCCGAGCACAGATGCCGTGCCTGGCCTTCTTATGCGAAGGATCCTGAAGAAAGACGATCGGCGCGCGACTCCCATGGTGGGTGACTATCAAGCAGGTGATAACCATAGATAGATTATGCATGAAAAAATAAATTGGCTTAGGTAAATGCAAGAACGATACATGCCACTGGGTCGGACCCGAGCGGTCTGGGGATGAGGCAGCCCGAGGGGCGCCCCCGACAGGGTGAACTAAAGATGCAAGTGGATACATGCCGCAGGGACAGACCCACGCGGCCTGGGAATGATGCAACCCAGGGGGAGCTCCCAGCTAAATAAACTTGGAAAATGTCACCTGGTTTGGTTGTCGAAGGAGTGTTGGGATAGCTGAAGACACGTGGCGAAGGAGTCACTCCTCACGAGCCGTCGAGACCCATAGCCGCGGGAGGCTCTGGGGGCTCGGGTGGCCTCCTGAGGACCTTCTCCATCTCCGCCAGGACTGTGTGATGCCTGGCCTCCTGACCTGCCAGGATGCTCCACATGTTGCGCTGGAAGGCGGCCGCCGCGCTCGGCAGGCCGAATGGCATGCGAACATAGCTGTGAGGTCGACCCTGACACCGTCCAGCAGGCGAAGGCCAGAAGCGCTCCTGAGATGCGGCCCTGTTGAGCCCCGGGATGTCAATGCAGACGCGCAGCTCACCACCCTCACATGGATGGGGAGCAGCGCCAGGTGAGCGGCGGTTGTCGCGTATTTCTCTTGCTTCCTGAAGCTCTTGAGTGGACTTGGTGATGAACTCCTGAGCGCCGGGCGCTCCTCGCTCGGTGTCCTCCTGAGGGAAACATGCCGCGAAGCATGCCTCCACGTGGTGCCCGAGTGCCTCCCTCGTGATGTTGGCCAGGTCTGAGGCCCTCCAGAAGAGAGCCCCTGAGCCCTGCCCGAGGAGGGCGCTGGGCGCGCCTCCCTATGCGAGGGAGGGAGGTGCCCCAGGCACGGGCGCCGATCTTGAGGTGGCACCGCTGGAGGCGTCGCTCCCCTGAGGCCCAGTGCGGAGTAGCTGCTTCTTCTTCTTGGGGTTGGCCTCAGGAGGGTCCTGCACACCCGGGCTGCCAGGGTCTTCGACTGCTGCAGCTTGGAAGGCGCACTCGAGGGAGCACACCGCGTCTCTTTCTTCCCAGGGGACTGTGATTGAGGGAGTCCTGGATTAGGGGGTCTCCAGACAGCCGGACTATCTCCATTGGCTGGACTGTTAGACTATGAAGATACAAGATTGAAGACTTCGTCTCGTGTCCGGATGGGACTCTACTTGGCGTGGAAGGCAAGCTAGGCAATACGGATATGGATATTTCCTCCTTTGTAATCGACCTTGTGTAACCCTAACCCTCTCCGGTGTCTATATAAACCGAAGGGTTTTAGTCCGTAGGACAACAACCACAACATACAATCATACCATAGGCTAGCTTCTAGGGTTTAGCCTCTCCGATCTCATGGTAGATCTACTCTTGTACTACCCACATCATCAATATTAATCAAGCAGGACATAGGGTTTTACCTCCATCAAGAGGGCACGAACCTGGGTAAAACATTGTGTCCCCTGCCTCCTGTTACCATCCGGCCTAGACGCACAGTTCGGGACCCCCTACCCGAGATCCGCCGGTTTTGACACCGACATTGGTGCTTTCATTGAGAGTTCCTCTATGTCGTTGCCGTTAGGCTTGATGGATCCTACTATCATCGATAGCGATGCGGTCCAGGGTGAGACTTTTCTCCCCGGACAGATCTTCGTATTCAGCAGCTTTGCACTGCGGGCTAATTCGCTTGACCATCTGGAGCAGATTGAAAGCTAAGCCCCTGGCCATCAGGTCAGATTTGGAAGTTTGAACTACATGGCCGACATCCGCGGAGACTTGATCTTCGACGGATTCGAGCCACAGCCGGGCGCGCCGCACTGTCATGATGGGTATGACCTAGCTCTGCCGCCGAACAGTACCCCAGAGGCCGCGTCCGCATCAGCTCCGACCCTTAGCTCGGAGCCAACTGTGCCAATCGAGGACGGGTGGTTAGACACCGCCCCAAGGGCTGCAGTCTCAACGGTGATCGAGCCGAACACCAGCCTAATCCTCTGCGCAGCTCGTGACTCCAAGGTGCCGGACTCTTTTTCTGACTCCGAACCGCCCGCGCCCCTGCCAATCAAATCCGATTGGGCGCCGATCATGGAATTCACCGCCGCGGATATCTTTCAGCACTCGCCCTTCGGCGACATTCTGGATTCATTAAGGTCTCTCTCTTTGTCAGGAGAGCCCTGGCCGGATTATGGCCAACAGGATTGGGATGCGGACGACAAAGAAATTCGATGCCCACCCACCATCCACTTAATAGCCACTGTCAATGACTCAACCGACATGCTCGACTTCGACTCCGAAGACATCAACGGTATGGACGACGATGCGGGAGGCGAAGAGGAACCACCGCCCATAGGGCGCTGGACGTCCACCTCATCATATGACGTATACATGGTGGACACACCAAAAGAAGACGACGACGAGGAACGGAAGGACGCAACGAAGGCTTGTTCCCTTGAGAAGCAATCAAAGCAGCGGCGCAAGCACCGCCCAAATCCTGCCTCGGCAGAAATAACGATCATACAGACCTAGCGATGGAGTAGGGCAAACCACCGCCGGACCACGGCAATATGGAGAATCAAACCGAACAAACCAATTCTGTCAAAGATAATAGTCCGGACGACATAACGCCGGACAGGCACCCGAAGCAGCATAATGCCCGTCAAAGGCTTGTTGCCACCGCGAGGAGTCTGAAAAAGCAGAAGCAAAGGCTCAAGGCTGCGCAGGACACACTCCAAATCAGATGGAGTAAAGTACTCAACACATCCGCGAAGTACGGCGGAAATCGCCCCACCAAGAGCTACCCAAAGCGGAAGTTGCTACCTGAATTCGATGAGGAGGCCTCAGACCCACCACAACCAAAAATTAAAACAGCCATCTGGCCAGATTGTTTGTTCCGGCTTATTTTGCAAGCCAATCCTTTGTTTTGTTTTGAGTTGTGGTATTCGAGTTGCTTCATAGTCAAATGTTGATTCCATACCTTCTCCAATGTTGTTCTCATACTCCGATGTGAATACTAATCCTTCAGGATAATCGATATTGTCCTGACAACCTTTCTCAACCGGTGTGCTTCTCTTCAAGTGGATCCGATCATTTCAACATCCGCAAGATCAATTCTAAGTTTCTCAACGGTGTTCGTTGCATCGATTTCCAAATTGTCTTTGTTTTTCCCACCCTCCCTCCCTTGTGTTTTCTCCAAGGGTTCAGATTTCTTAAATCGAGTATCCATCTTATTGATGCGAGACCTCTTCATTCCTTTTCCGTCAATGTTCTTATCCGGTGATTCTCATGAAGATTCTAATGGAGCTTCAAGCTCATTATTCTCGGTTTTCTTTCTTCTCCGGTGGATTCAATTCAAGCTTTTGGTGTTGATCATATCCCTTTTCCTCGTTTCAAATGTTTTTCTCATGCCGTTGCACCTCATAATCATCCACCTCTCGCTATTCATTTATTCCGGAGTGCTGAAGATATTTCAAAGATTTGTGTTTTCACTTTGCATCCGTTCAAGCTATTTCGAGGTCCTATCTTATTCAAGCCATTTAATTCAACCGGTGCAATCTCTCCTTCAAATCGTTCTACGGTGTATCTTTTGAGTGGGCCCTAAACCACAGGTCTTTTCCCAGGATCTTACCTGACTCTTCTTATTTTCCCGGAGCTATCCAAATTTCTTTTCAAAGTTTGACGTAAGAATGAATTATCATCAGTCTTATGTTTTTTCCCCAAGACCTATCGAATTGTTTTCATCATTGGTTCAACTTTTCTATTCTTCTTTATTCCGGAGTGTCTCAACAATTTACGGTGGTGTTCTCGTCGTCTTTCTCATCATTTGAAGACCGAAGAAGAAGAGTTTCTCTTAAATCTTGCTCCATTCTCTTCAAGATTCGTGATTCTAGCTTGTTGCCATCCTCTCATAATTATTTTCGATTGTGGGAATTCTTTTCACCCATCCGGTGCAATTCAGGAGTCTTTCAGGTTGATTATCCGGAGTCCATCAATTCAGGTGTATTCATTCTCAGCTTTCAGTTGTCATTCTCCAATTTTACCGGTGCATCATTCAAATATTCTCTATTCAGTTCGTGATCCCTTCGTCTCATGTATCTAGTTTGTCTCAAGCACCTTCGTTCATTTGCTAATTCTTACCGGTGATTCACCCCTACTTCGATCATTTTCAATTCTTACGGTGGTCCGTTCAAGAGTTCTCTTCCTTGGTCACCATATCAATTTATTCATTGTTTCAACCCTTCTGGTGGTTCGTTCAATACCTTCTCAAGTTTGCTCCATATCTATCTTAGTCCTTTCTACAAGAATAAGTAGTATGCCAAATCCATTGCTTGTCATCAATCTAAATTGGTGAAGGATACGCATAACATAATTCTTATTCTTGTTTCATCCAAGCATTCTAATTTCTTCTTTTCGGAGTGGTTCATCATATCACATTCTCGGCTTGAGATGCTTTATTCCTTTCTTTTCCCGGAGTTCCAAGCTCTTTCAAGTATGCCACCACGAAGATTCATCTAAATCATCACAAGGTTTCACCTTGTGTTTTCAACTTCTCTTTCCTTCCGTTTGATCTTCCTTTTGTTTTCCAGAGGTCTTCATGGAGGCTCAACATGATGGTTCATCAAAGATTTAATTCCTTCTCGAAGGGTTCATCAACATTCTTTTCAGAGGAGCTCAAGCATTCTTCATATTGCAATCCGGAGTACAATTCTTTCTACCTTATCATTGGAGGTGGTATTATGTCATTCTTGATAATTTGAGTTCATGTTTCATGATTCACATGTTATTAAGAATGAGGTATTTTAAATCCACCAACCAACTAGTTGGAGCTATCTTGTGTCATGTTTCACCTAAAGCCTTCCCTAAGGATTGTTGCTATCTATGGTGCTCATAAGTGACCCAAGTTCTTCTTTTACCCTCCCGGTGAAATATTTTCTCGTCTCCTTGTTCATATCAATCCAATTCTTTTTCCCGTGAGTGGCAGGTTGTCACCTCATAATTTGAGATGTATTCCATAATACCATTTCAAGCTTATTCTTTTCGTTGTTGGTTTTCCAACAATTCCGTTCGACCCTTCCCCTAAGGATGCCTTTTCAAGCTCTTTTGTGGCAGAAGTTGGCATTTTCTTCTCCATTCTCCTATTTCAATTATTTATCGTCTATTCTTTTGTTCCAGAGGCATTGTGATGTTGCTCTCTTCAACCGTCTTCTGTTTTTGTCAGGATCGTGTTCTCTCCTGTGCTTATTCAACTAACCGGAGTGTTGTGTCTTCTCTTCTAGTTCTTTTGATCTTATAAAGTCTTGCATCCCTTCTCAACCGGAGTGCTGCCCAAAGTTGTTCTTCCTTGTTCCTCTTTGCTAATGGAGTGCTTTCAACTTCGTTCATCTCTGTTGTATTCTTTTCTCGAAATGGCTTAACCTTTTCAAGGTTCTTTGGTTTCACTTGTTTGTCAAAGAAGCAACTTAGCTTTACCTCTTCTCTTTTCCTTCCTTTTTCCTCTGGTGCCATTCTAGATCTCGGGACGAGATCCTCTCGTAGTGGTGGAGTGTTGTAATGCCCCGAGACCGATGTGCCAGGTGTCTTCTAGTTATTCACTGTCCTTGCCATGTCTTTTGCTTGCGTGTTGCATCTTTATCATGTCATCATGTGCATTGCATTTGCATACGTGTTCGTCTCATGCATTCGAGCTTTTTCCCCGTTGTCCGTTTTGCATTCCGGCGCTTCGTTCTCCTCCGGTGGTCATTTCTACCTTTCTTCGTGTGTGGGGATTAAACATTTCCGGATTGGACCGAGACTGCCAAGCGGCCTTGGTTTACTACCGGTAGACCGCCTGTCAAGTTTCATACCATTTGGACTTCGTTTAATGCTCCAACAGTTAACCGAGGGTCCGAAAAGGCCTCGTGTGTGTTGCAGCACAACACCCCTCCATGTTGGCCCAAAACCCACCAAAACCCTCTCCATCATCTAGAATGTTCGATCACGATCGCGTGGCCGAAAACCGCACCTCATTTGGACTCTCCTAGCTCCCTCTACCTCTATATAAAGACCCCCTCCTCCAAATTCGCGGATCCCCTCTCCCAAACCCTAAAAGTCGGATCTCCGCCGCCGCCGGACACGTCCGGACGAGTCGGACGCGTCCGGATCCGCCACCGCCGCCACGTGGCACCTCCCCACTCGCCCGCGAGCGCCCCACATCGCCGGCCCGTGAAGCCCGCTGCGGGCCCTCTCCGGCCCGCGCTCGGCCGCCGCCGCCCCGCGGGAGGCGCCTCCCCGCGCCCATCTTCCCCGACGCCGACGAGCCGTCGCCTCCGCCGCCCAGCTCGCGGCCTCCGCGCCCGCCATTGCCGCCCGCCGTACCGCACCTCGCCACCCCTGCCGCGGGAGCCCGCCACCGAGGAGCGCCGCGCCCGCGCCGCCCGACCTTCCTCTCCACCGCCCGAAGCCCGCCGGCGCCGCCCCCGCTCTTCTCCGGCACGGGTCCGCCGCCGCCTGCCTCCTCGATTCCAGCCGACGATCCTCGGGAGTCGCGCCACTGCTATAGTACACGCGGACTAGATCTGGATCCGGTTTCGTCTCGGTTGACTTTCTTTGCCCGAAACCCTAATAATTTGCTATGTTCATCATGTCGTATCTCCTCATCCGTAGCTCCGTTTTGGGCATATAGCATATCAAAATGTTCGTCTCAAAGAGTACATCATTTCATCTCACTGCATCCTTTTCATTTGAGTTCATCTTGATGCCCGAAATGCTGTTAGAAGAGTGCTATCTGATCTGAAATTCCAGACAAGTGTTAATTTCACTAAGTCTGAAATCTGTTTGTCAAATGCATTTTTGCCATGCTTGTTTGAACCTATTAATGGATGAATTGGCCGTAGCTCAGTGCTAGACTTTTGTTAAGCATCATGAATGCATCCCTGCCATGTATTTTGTTGCCATGTTTGGGTGCTGTAGCATGTTCATCTTGTTGCATTTAGATGACTACTTGCTGTAAATCGCAGAACGTGGCCATATTTGAATCGCTTTCCATTTCCAAACCGTAGCTCCGATTCCGGCGTTCTTTATATCGTTTTCAAGCGACTTCATCTCATATTTCCAGTGACACACTTGGTTTTCCAAGTTGAGTTCAGGTTCATGCATCCCTTGTCAAATCTTGCATGTGCATCCCGCATAGCATACCATCTTTGCATCATGTTGTTTGATCCTTGCACGTGGTTGATTGTGTCCTTGTTGCTTGCTTGTCTTGTTTGGGTAGAGCTGGGAGACGAGTTCGCTAACGAGGAGCCCGTTGAGTTTGCTTTCGAGGATCCAGTCAACTCTGACAACTTTGTAGGCAAGATGATCATACCCTCGAAATCACTACTATCTTTGCTTTGCTAGATGCTCGCTCTTTTGCTTTGCCTATGCTGCGATACCTACCACTTGCTTATCATGCCTCCCAAATTGCCATGTTCAGCCTCTAACCCACCATGTCCTAGCAAACTGTTGATTGGCTATGTTACCGCTTTGCTCAGCCCCTCTTATAGCGTTGCTAGTTGCAGGTGAAGTTTGGAGACCGTTCCTTGTTGGAACATTATTTACTTGTTGGGATATCATTATATTATCTTGTTATCTTAATGCATCTATATACTTGGTAAAGGGTGGAAGGCTCGGCCTCTCGCCTAGTGTTTTGTTCCACTCTTGCCGACCTAGTTTCCGTCATATCGGTGTTATGTTCCCAGATTTTGCGTTCCTTACGCGGTTGGGTTATAATGGGAACCCCTTGATAGTTCGCCTTGATTAAAGCTTTTCCAGCAATGTCCAACCTTGGTTTTACTATTTGCCGCCTAGCCTCTTTTTCCCTTGGGTTTCCGGAGCCCGAGGGTCATCTTATTTAAACCCCCCGGGCCAGTGCTCCTTTGAGTGTTGGTCCACCTGTCAGCTGCCGGTGGCCACCAGGGGCAACTCTGGGCTGGCCTACCTGTACCTAGGACAATCTGAGTGTGCCCTGAGAAAGAGATATGTGCAGCTCCTATCGGGATTTGTCAGCACATTCGAGCGGTGTTGCTGGATTTGTTTTAACCTGTCGAAGTGTCTTGAAGAACCGAGGTACCGAGTCTGATCGGAACGTCTCGGGAGGAGGTCTATTCCTTCGTTGACCATGAGAGCTTGTCATGGGCTAAGTTGGGACTCCCCTGCAGGGATTTGAACTTTCAAAAGCCGTGCCCGCGGTTATGGGCAGATGGGAATTTGTTAATGCCCGGTTGTAGATAACTTGAACCTTAACTTAATTAAAATGAATCAACCGTGTGAGTTACCGTGATGGTCTCTTCTCGGCGGAGTCCGGGAAGTGAACACGGTGTTGGAGTAATGCTTGCCGCAGGATGCCCTCTAGTTACTCGTTCGCGCTTTGCCTCCTCTTCTCGCTCTCTTTTGCGAACAGGATAGCCACCATATATGCTAGTCGCTTGCTGCAGCTCCACATATTTACCTTGCCTTACCTATTAAGCTTAAATAGTCTTGATCGCGAGGGTGCGAGATTGCTGAGTCCCTGTGGCTCACAGATTACTTCCAAACCAGATGCAGGGCCTGATGATTCCGCTCCAGGTGACGCGCTTGAGCTCAAGTGGGAGTTCGATGAGGACTCTCAACGATACTACGTGTCTTTCCCTGATGATCAGTAGTGGTGCCCAGTTGGGGGTGATCGGGACCGTGTCGCATGTTGGGTTGTTCTTTCATTTTGGCGCCGTAGTCGGGCCATGAGTGTTTGAATGATGTAATGTTATTTATGTACTTTATTGATGTGGCGAGTGTAAGCCAACTATGTTATCTCCCCTTTTATTATCTATATTACATGGGATGTTGTGAAGATTGCCTAACTTGCGACATTGCTTTCAATGCGGTTATGCCTCTAAGTCGTGCCTTGACACGTGGGAGACATAGCCGCATCGAGGGCATTACACGGATAGACGACCTCACGGCCAACATAAAGCGGCAAGCAACGCCGCACATAAGCCAATACGCGGTCTACGCGAGGGCTCGCATCAAAAGGAGGGCGAAACCAGATCCATCTATGGACCACGCAAGCGTGCTCCAGCATACGATGTAACACAACAAACATCCGTACAACGCGGTACACCCAGATATAGGGTTGCCGCACACCCCCTATGTTTCACCGATGAGGTGCTGGACCATGAATTTCCAGAGGGATTCAAACCCGTAAACATAGAGGCATACGATGGAACAACAGACCCTGGGGTCTGGATTGAGGACTATATCCTCCATATCCACATGGCTCGGGGAGATGATCTCCACGCCATTAAGTATTTACCCCTCAAACTTAAAGGGCCAGCTCGGCACTGGCTTAAGAGCCTCCCCGAAAGCTCCATTGGAAGTTGGGAAGAGCTCGAAGACGCCTTTCGGGCAAATTTTCAAGGGACTTATGTCCGGCCTCCGGACACGGATGATTTGAGTCATATAACTCAACAGCCCGGAGAGTCAGCCCGAAAGCTTTGGAACAGATTTCTTACTAAAAAGAACCAAATTGTCGACTGTGCGGACGCCGAAGCCTTGGCAGCCTTTAAGCATAGCGTCTATGAGAATGGCTTGCCAGACACCTCGGCCAAGAAAAGCCGAGAACAATGGCAGCACTAACAAGCCTCATGACCCGCTTTTGCGCGGGTGAGGATAGCTGGCTAGCCAGATGCAGCACCAGCGACCCCAGTACATCCGAAGTTAGAGATGGAAACGGGAAATCATGGCGCAACAGCAATAACAAACGCCGGAATAAAGAAGACAGCACGTAGAGCACGGCAGTAAACGCCGGATTCAAAAGCTCTCGGCCAGGTCAGCAAAAGCCGCCCTCTAAAGGCGCCAGAGACGAACTGTCCAGCCTAAACAAAATTCTGGACCAAATATGTCAGATCCATAGCACCCCTGGTAAACCCGCTAATCATACCCACAAAGAATGTTGGGTCTTCAAGCAGTCCGGCAAGCTCAACGCCGTACACAAGGGGGAGGATACACCAAGCAAAGACAAGGATGAGCCTCTCAAGCAAGACACTGGGGAACAAAAGAAATTTCCACCAGAAGTCAAAACAGTAAACGTGTTACACGTGATCAAGGGGAGAAACAAAACGGCACTCCCAGAAAAATATGCCCAAGGGCCTATCACCGTGGAGTCCTGCCACTGGTCGTCTCAACCGATCACTTTCGACCATCGTGATTACTCAGCAAGTATCCGGCGTGCAGGATGGGCTGCCCTGGTATTAGACCCAATAAGTCACGGAGACCACTTCACACGAGTCCTGATGGACGGTGGCAGCAGTCTAAACCTGATATACCAGGATACAATCCGCGAAATGGGGATAGACCCAACAAAAATTTGCCATAGCAATACTACCTTTAAAGGAGTAACGCCAGGCCCAGGGGCTCATTGCACGGGCTCCCTGCTACTAAAGGTTATATTTGGCTTCCCCGATAACTTCTGTAGCGAACATTTAACCTTCCACATCGCTCCGTTCCAAAGTGGCTATCAAGCACTACTTGGATGCGAAGCTTTTGCTCGCTTTAATGCAATACCACATTACGCTTCCCTGACGCTCAAGATGCCCGGTCTACGCGGCATCATTACAGTGAATGGAAGTATTAAGCGATCCTTGCGCGCCGAAGAGAATGCGACTGCCTTGGCAGCCGCACACTAAAAACGGCCTCGCCAACTAAAGTATTTGATAGGTCGTCAAGACCACGGACGCGGTTAGACGAGTCCGGCGCTGCTATATGTAATTTATACCGGATTGATGGCCACACCCCTATTACAAATACAAGGGGCCCAACACGCGCAGACAAGTGGCAATTTATACTCATTTCTAGTTATACATGGTTTCTTTAAAAACTATCTCTCTGCACGACAACTTTTTAACCTAAATTCCTCTCTTTTACAGATGACCATCGTGCTACACCCGTCCAAGATACGGCACAACGGAGACACAGGCGCAGACGTGCAGCAGGGACCCGTTCCAAGGATTCTTTTTAGATTAAGACCCTGCGTAAACCTTTTTACTGTCTCTTGTTGATACACATCCACCGAATTCTCAGCACAATTGAGAAGGATGCTGACGTCTTGGCATGTGGCCACGTCAGAATAATGCACGTACCTGGACACAAGGGGCTTCTTACAAAGGGCACTATTTAGGACCGGTTTATACCATAAAGACCGAATACCTTAGGGAGTGTTCAGCGTCGCGAGTTTGGCCTTATATGCATCAGCTCTGAATCATTGTCTTTGGTCAAATGTTGGGTTTGCCCGGCTCCTGTGTTTTGGTGCCTTACGTTCTGCTTTATCAGCTAAGGCAGCACCAGGAGAACTACTGCGATTGTGCCCTGGTTCATCCGGACGAGCACCTCAGTAGAGAAAGCCGAAAACTGACTGTCATGATATAGCGTGAGACTGGTCAACCACTCGGTGACCTATCGGAATGTTAGAATTCCTCCGCCTTAACAAAGGGCCGTTTTCTGGCCAGACATGTATGCATCCCGAGTTCGGGAGAGTGCGGAGCCACCAGGGGCTATCTAGTAGCCCCACTGTCAAACTCCTATGGCTAAGTGAAAGTGTTAAAGCATTATAGTCCGGTTGACTCGTTCTCTATGCTATCACCTCCTTAATAGGACCAAGACGTTGGGTTAAGTGTGAACACACGTTTTTCGCAAGCACCTCCGCATTATATGCGTGGGGGTTGAAGCCGACGGCTGCAATCTTTCAGGTTATACACATGTATACATAAACGGCCACACAGGAGGCATCATACTACTTTCAGGCAAAAGTATAAACATAACCTTATAAAATTTCATAAAAGCATTGTGTTTACAATGAGAATACATATCACTCAAACATAATATTCTTCGAGCACTCAACCTCTATCAAATGAGCACCCTCGAGAACCTCCTCGAAATAGTGCTTGGCACCGACTCGGCCTATGGCCAAACCCTGCGCCGCAACAGTGGTAGTGTCCATCTCCGCCTAGTATGCTTTAACACGGGCAAGGTCCATCCGCGAGCCTTCTATGCACGCCGACCTCTTCATCACATTAATGCGTGGCACCACACCAAGGAACCGCTGCACTAAACTGAAATAGCTGTTCGACTTTGGCTTTTCCGGCCATAGCTGATCCACGGCAGACCTCATGGCGAGTCCGAACAACCTATTTAGTTCGGCCCATTCGGCTAGCTGATCAGTCAATGGAAGCGGACGCTCTGGAATGTTGAATTGCGACCATAACAGCTTGTCCACTTCACGATCCGCTTGACCTTGGAAGTATTTGGCCACATTGGCAGCGCTCGCCGCCAAGTCCATATACGCATCTGCTAAACTCCACAGCCGATCCAGAGGGGCATACCGTGGATCTCCGAACTTCCTCCGTAGCATGAAGGGCTTCCCAGCCGCAATATCCCCGGCTTCCCGCAGCTCCTCCTTCTTCGATGTCTTTGTCCGCCATCGTGGCCTTCTCAAGGTCCGTTGCCTTCGCTCGGTTTTCTTTTTCAAGGAGCCGGAAACGGTCGGCAGTGTCTTTTAACTCTACGACCATCTTGGCCATCTTCTCTTGGCTCTCGCAATGTGCGGCCTTCTCGGCTTTCAACTCTTGGCCACCTTCAAAGCAGCCGCATTACTAATCCTCGCTTGTTCCTTGGCTCGGGCAAGTTCTGCCTGCAAGGTTTCCACGGTGGCAGCTCCATCTGCAGTCACAACATATTAAAGATACTGGCATCATGCTGCTCTTACTATGTGGCGTTCACCAGATAATAACACTTACCCTGTGCCTCGTCAAGCCTCTTGTTAACAAGCTCGATGTTGGCATCTGCTGCATCCAGTTGCCGTTTTAATTTGGCAAACTCACTAGTCCAGCTAGCCACCGGAGCTTCCCCCACCTGCACATAAGGGCAGTATGGTTATTGCCTGGGACTATGATCCTCGGTTCGCCACCGTTCTCGACGACAACCAGAGTCTTAGGGGCTACTATCTACACAGGGCACACCTAACATGTGCGGTACTATCACATATTATCTCACGTACCTCAAAGCCTGTCAGTAGACTTATAAAGGCTTCATGTAATCCGCTTTCGGCGGACGAAATTCTCTCCATCACCGTACCCATCAATGTACGGTGTTCTTCTGAGATGGCCGCTCGCCCCACCAGCTCCCTCAGAACGTCCAACCGCATACCAGACGGTGCCAGACTCTTTTGTTTGCTCTCTTCGGGAGCCGGACGCTGGGGACTTTGGGGGTCTATGGGATTATCTTCTGGCCTCACCGTGCCCGGAGAGGCCCTCCATGACGACACTTCGGGGTCGCCCGCTTCTTGAGCGGAGGAGTCCGGGGGAGGCGTTTCGCTCTCCATCATCTCTGGAAGAAGATCCACCGAAGACGAGCTCAGCTGAGAGGGGCTAAGGCCCGAACTGCAAGATATATGTGGCGGTTATTTTCTCAGAAGAAAGATAGTATACCTTCACTATTAAAGTATTTTGGATCACTTACAACTCGTTGGAGGGCTGATCCCCCCGCGGACTTTGTGCGGCAAAGGCACCCCCCGAGGCAGGACCCTCCGTGGGAGACTTCTTCTCCCGTTTGGAGGCCTCGGCTTCCGGATCCTTGGAAGCAGTCCTTTTCCTCCCCCGGTTATCCTACTTCATGGAGACGCTCATTCCCTCGGTTGGAACTGGGAGCAATGGGGGCCCGCGTCCGCCCGTATTATCCCACTTATCTTCCTTCAAGGGCTCCAGGCAGGTGCAACCTTGAGCATCTTTTCCAATACCGGATTTTCCAAACCCTTAGGGAGGGGGGCCAAACACCGAATCATCTTCACCTTTGTTAGCCAGTCCTGGTCAAAGAGCGAACTCTCATAAATAACTTCATGATGAATAAAAGACAGTGTGTTCGGCTAGAGGATTTCTTACTTGTTCGGCGGCACGGTTACTGCTCAGGCCCACGTCCTCGGTAATTTCTGGACACTCTACTTGAGGTCGGAAGAATGACTTGTACATCTCCTCGTGCGTCAGGCCGAGGAAACTTTGAATGGCACGCGGTCCTTCTGGGTTGAACTCCCACAAGCGAAGGGGCCGGCGTTTGCAAGGTTGGACTTGACGAACCAGCATAACTTGTATTACCACAACCAAATTAAAATCTCCCTCGAAAAGATCTCGAATGAGGCTTTGCAGCATAGGCATGTCCTTGGCTGGACCCCAGCTCAGACCTCTGCTAATCCATGACATCAATTATGGTGGGGGGCCCGAGCGAAAAGCGGGGGCAGCCGCCCACTTGGCACTTCTGGGAGCCGTGACGTAAAACCACTCCCGTTGCCATAATTCGGACACCTCTGGAAAGGAACCTTTTGGCCATGGATCTCCTGCCATCTTGCCTATTGATGCACCTCCGCACGCTGCATGTTGCCCCTCGATCATCTTTGGCTTCACTTCAAAGGTCTTGAGCCACAGGCCGAAGTGAGGGGTAATGCGGAGGAAGGCCTCACACATGACAATAAATGTCGAGATGTGGAGAAAGGAGTCCGGAGCTAGATCGTGGAAATCTAGCCCGTAATAGAACATCAAACCCCTGACGAAGGGATCCAGAGTGAGGCCTAGGCCTCGGAGGAAGTGGGAGACGAACACGACGTTCTCGTTGGGTTCGGGAGTAGGGACGACCTGCCCTCGAGCAGGTAGCCGATGCGAAACCTCGGCGGTCAGGTATCTGGCCTCCCTCAACTTCTTGATGTCCTCTTCCGTCACGGAGGAGGGCATCCATCGGCCTTGAAGGCTGGATCCGGACATGATTGAAGATTCGGAGCACCTAACCTGGGTTTGGGTGTTGGAACTCGAGGCGGGGGAAGGGTTCGATTGAGCACGAGAGGGAAAAAGCAAAAACCTTGTCCCTTTATAAAGAGGGTGAATATCAAGCGTCCTCTCTGTAGCCGTTTAGGACTTGCCTATAATCTAGGAGTCCTAGACACGGTTGGGTTACCCACGACCGCATTAATGAGAATCCCGTAATTGGGGGAACATGATCTCTGCTTTGACAAGACGTGTTAAGAAACCGCCTCGCGTTACATGTGGAGCTGGTTGAAGAAAAACGGTTCGAATAATCACCGGGCCATGACATAACGTCATGCTGCCAAAACAAGTCAGCAAATTGGATTTGCGAAAATATTATTCTCTCTACGGTGGTATGTGGAACTTATTTTGCAGGGTCGGACACTATCCTCGTATTCAAATTCTTCTATGATGTATTCGGAGAAGGAACCCGCCTTGCAATGCCGAAGACAATAATGCGCGCCGGACTCATCGTCATTGAAGCCTGGTTCAGGGGCTACTGAGGGAGTCCTGGATTAGGGGGTCTCCGGATAGCCGGACTATCTCCATTGGCCGGACTGTTAGACTATGAAGATACAAGATTGAAGACTTCGTGTCGTGTCCGGATGGGACTCTACTTGGCGTGGAAGGCAAGCTAGGCAATACGGATATGGATATCTCCTCCTTTGTAATGAACCTTGTGTAACCCTAACCCTCTCCGGTGTCTATATAAACCGAAGGGTTTTAGTCCGTAGGACAACAACCACACCATACAATCATACCATAGGCTAGCTTCTAGGGTTTAGCCTCTCCGATCTCATGGTAGATCTACTCTTGTACTACCCATATCATCAATATTAATCAAGCAGGACGTAGGGTTTTACCTCCATCAAGAGGGCCCAAACCTGGGTAAAACATTGTGTCCCCTGCCTCCTATTACCATCCGGCCTAGACGCATAGTTCGGGACCCCCTACCCGAGATCCGCCGGTTTTGACACCGACAATGATGATTCCGCAGCTTTCCGGCATCTTGAGGACATTGTAGCCATGGTGGGTGACTACCATGAATTTGGCTAGTGCGGGGTACCCGAGGATGGCATTGTAGGGCAGGCAGATGTGGGCGACATCGAAGTCGACGAGCTCGGTGTGGTAGTTGTCACGCTGACCAAAGGTGACAGGGAGACGAACTTGCCCTATCGGGGTGGTGGAGCCATCAGTCACTCCTGAGAAAGGCTTGGTGGGCTAGAGCTGATCGTATGGCACTTGAAGGCTGTCGAACGTCTCGATGGACAGGACACCGAGCCCTGCACCGCCGTCGATGAGGGTCTTGGTGACTTGGACATTGCTAATGATGGGTGAATAGAGCATCGGGAGGACGCCAGCGGTTGTCGCGCATTTGAGCTGGTCCGCCGAGCTAAAGGTGATGGCGTACTTGGACCACCTGAGCGGGCGCATAGCCTCGAGCTTGGGGAGGGCTGCATTCACATCACGAGAGAACTGCTTGAAGATGCATTGGGAAGCTGGGGCCTGAGCGCCACCCAAGATGCAGGCGATGGCACGTGGCTTCTGGAAGCCCCCAGCCCCTTCGTCCTGTTGGTGGTCGTCGTTCCTCCTTGGTGATGGCAGCAGTGGAGGGAGACCAGGGTTGCCCTGAGGACGATCCTCGCGAGGCTGGTCCCTCTAGGCGCCCTCACGAGGCTGGTCCTACCAGCGGTCCTCGTGAGGCTGCTCGTGCCACTCCTGGCGAGGGCCGCGGTCATCACAACGTCCTCCACCTCGTCCACCTCCTCGGCCATAGCCCCAGTCGTTGTGCTCGGGGCGTCGACGGAAGCATCCATCTCGAATGGCCCTGAGCTCTTGACAATCGTTGGTGTTTTGGCTGCGCACATTATGGAAGGCGCAGAACGTACGGCTGCCCTTGGACGACTCGAGAAGATCTTGGCGACGCTTTGTGTCTGGCTCGGCCGCGAGTACGGCCACCCCCTTGCGCTTAACGTCCTTGACCTTGGCCTTCTTCTCCTCTGGATCCGCAGCGGGGAGCTCGAGGAGGGAGAGGCACCCCTCCTCAGCTCTTGCACACTTGGTTGCTATGTTGAACAGCTCTAAAGTCGTGCACAACTCCTCATGGATGGCAAGCTCCTCCTTCATCTTGATGTCACGGACGCCATCGGAAAACGCTGAGATGATGGCCTCATCCATTACCTTGGGGATCTTGAGGCGCACGCTGTTGAAGCGCTGGATGTACTTCTGCAGGGTCTCTCCCGACTGTTGCTTGATGCGACGCAGGTCACCCACGGGCCGGGGGGCGGTCGCGATTGCCCTGGAAGTTGGCGATGAAGTGGTTGCGCATCTCATCCCAGGAGGAAATCGAGCCCGGGGGCAGGTTTAGGAGCCATGAGCGAGCGCCGTCCTTGAGAGCCATGGGAAACCAGTTCGCCATGACCTTTTCGTCGCCGTTGGCCGCCTCGATCCTCAGCTCGTAAAGCTGCAAGAACTCCATAGGGTTGGGGGTGCTGTCGTAGCGAGGAGGCAAATCCGGCTTGAACTTGCCTGGCCAGACGATGTTACACAGCTCAGGAGTGAAGGCGCGGCAGGCTGCCATGGCCACCGGGGCCCGTCGTGGAGGCGGAGCTTGATCTTGGTACCCCATGCACCGCCACGGTAAGTGGCGCATGGCCCTGCCGTAGCAAGCGATCCTGACGTGGTGGTGCTGGGAGCGGTGGAGTGTTTTCTTGCAGACGAGGAATCTCTTGGCAGCTTCTTTCTTCGTGCGCGGGCACACGGCGCGGTGGATCACGCCGGGGGACCGCACATCTTGGAGCGAGGACGCCGTCTTGACGCGGAGGAGGCGGAGGCGCTCCATGAGCCGCACATCTTGGCGTGAGGGCACCATCTTGGTGCGGAGGGGGCGGAGGCGCTCCATGAGCCATATCGCCCGCAGCCGGGGACGGGCGAGGCAACGAGAGGGATGGTGTAGGAGAGCCCCCCGGGGCGCTAACGAGCTCGGCGATGGGGTTAACCAGTCCTCGTAGAGGTCGTCGACCGGGCGGTAGCGCAGGAGCTCGCGTGTCATGAGCAGCGTGGCTTGCGTGTCCGTGGGTGCGCGGCGAGCGTGAGACGATGAGCCGGCCGGAGTCAGCGATGGGGTGGCAGTGCGGCCGTCTCGCCCACAGAGGGGTGCAGTGAGTAGGCTTGCTCCTCGTTTGCCGCCAGGCCGGTGGCGGCGTTCGCGGCGGGTGACGGAGAACGATGGGGAGGCCCGCCGATAGGGGCTGTCTGAGTGACACATGTGGCGAGGGCGGCCCGGCGCTCAGCGCGGGCCCGGCGAGCGTCGGCCATGAACTTGGTGGAGTGGCGAGCGCGAATTGACGAAGGGGAAAGCTTAAGCGCACCCCTACCTAGCGCGCCAAATGTCGGATTTCGGGTTCCGACAAAACCCTTGAGGTTTGAACACTAGGGTGCGCACGAAGTTCTCTCCCCCTCTCTAGCTCGCACACATCGTGATCTCACGGCCTAGCTCGACGAACCCAAAGAACAAGAGACACAAGAGTTTATACTGGTTCGGTCCACGGATGTGGTGTAATACCCTACTCCAGTGTGGTGTGGTGGATTGCCTCTTGGGCTGAGGAAGGGAAGAACAGCCTCCTGAGAAGAGGTGCTCTTGTGCTTGGTGAGTGTGGTGGCTTTGGTAGAATGAATCCGGTCCAAGATGAGATGAGAGTAGATCCCTACGATGGTGGCTAGTCCTATATATAGAGCCCGGGTCCTCTTCCCAAATATTAGGCGGGAAGAGATCCCACAACGGCCAATTTGAAGGGGGCAGCTAGTACAAGCTATCCTGACAAAAAATGGTCTTCAACTGCCAAAGGCTCTGGTGGTGACGCCGTCTTGGGCTTCACGGTGACCTCCGTCCTGTCATCCTGCTGGTCTTGGTCTTGTTGCACCGATATGGAAACCTTTGCCTGATGCCTCGGGACTCCTCGCCCGCGCTTGCCTCTTTAGCACCAAAGAGGAAACAAGGACACTGCACGCGCTGGCGCCCGCCTGGTTCCAGTCGTCATGGCTTGCGTCACAGGAACCTCACGAGGTGTCCCTTGCCTTGATCTCTCCGCCCCTCACGGCCCAGCCTGGTGAGGCCGCCCCTGAGGAGGTCTTGCGTCGTCCGCCTCACGAGGCTTGGCCCCTTCTTGAGTGTTTGCTGGTTAAGATGGGCCGTATGGGGCCGCTGGTGGAGCCACGCCATGGGCCGCAGGCAGGCAAGTCTGGGGACCCCTGTTCCCAGAACACCGACAATGGTGTCATGTGAACGTTGCTACCTCTTGAGCACTGCGTTGGTTTTCCCTTGAAGAGGAAAGGGCGATGCAGCAAAGTAGCGTAAGTATTTCCCTCAGTTTTTGAGAACCAAGGTATCAATCAAGTAGGAGACTACACGCAAGTCCCTCGTACCTACGCAAACAAATAAGAACCTCACAACCAACGTGATAAAGGGATTGTCAATCCCTTCACGGTCACTTACGAGAGTGAGATCTGATAGAGATAATAATAATAAGATAAATATTTTTGGTATTTTTATGACATAGATTGAAAGTAAAGATTGCAAAATAAATGGCGATAGAAATAGCTTGTTGACGGAAGATTAGTATAATAGAGAATAGACCCGGGGGCCATAGGTTTCACTAGTGGCTTCTCTCAAGATAGCATAAGTATTACGGTGGGTGAACAAATTACTGTCGAGCAACTGATAGAAAAGTGCATAATTATGAGAATATCTAGGCATGATCATGTATATAGGCATCACGTCCGCGACAAGTAGACCGAAACGATTCTGCATCTACTACTATTACTCCACACATCGACTGAGGAAGTCCTGGACTAAGGGGTCCTCGGGCGTCCGGCCTATTGGATATGGGCCGGACTGATGGGTTGTGAAGATACGAAGACTGAAGACTCTACCCATGTCCGGATGGGACTCTCCTTGGGTGGGAGGCAAGCTTGGCGACCAAATATGAATATTCCTTTCTCTGTAACTGACCTTGTGTAACACTAGATCCCTCATGTGCTTATATAAACCAGAGGGCTAGGTCCGTAGATACCCCCGAATAATCATAGCCAGACTAGACTTTAGGGTTTAGTCATTACGATCTCGTGGTAGATCAACTCTTGTAATACTCATATTCATCAAGATCAATCAAGCAGGGCATAGGATATTACCTCCATAGAGAGGGCCCAAACCTGGGTAAAACATTGTGTCCCCCGTCTCCTCTTACCATCGATCCTAGACGCACACTTCGGGACACCCTACCCGAGATCCACCGGTTTTGACACCGACATTGGTGCTTTCGTTGAGAGTTCCACTGTGACGTCGACGACAGGATCGATGCCTCGCCTTGTTCTCAAGGACGATATCACCGCCGGAGGAGCACTCGCCCCGGGCCAAACCCTCCGGCTGGGCGGCTTTACCATGACCGCCCGTTTGGTTGTTGAGTCGATGATGACCTCTCGGGTCATCAAAAATCCCCTTCGTATCGCCTCCGAACACTCCAAGCAGATGGATCCAGCAGAGCTTTCATCTTTAAACGAGCTCCTAGATCGCATCGCCGCCCTGGGGGTCGCCACAAACAACGATCGAATTGGGCTTAAACCCGATCAGAGAGAAATCAAATCTCCACCGATCACCCACCAGATAGCGATAGTCGAGGAGCAAGACGACAACTCTTCATCCATACTAAGGACAGACTATGCTCGGATCTCCGACTTCGAAGAGCCAGATACCCACCTGCGAGGAGATGCATTCTGCCCTCCGAACATAGAATCAGGCGATGAGCCTAAGAAATAAGTGGATATCCCGGAGCCCGATCTGTTAAGTCCGGAAGTCCTTAAGACTCCGGATCCAAAATTGGGCCAGGGTTCAGATTTAAAACCACCCACCCACCCAAATATAAGCGCTCTCATGAGCATACAACATCAGTCTCAGGAAATGGTCCACCACTTCTGGGCCAGATTCCTTCTTATCAAAGACAAGATTAAAGATTATCGTGACGAGGAAGTGATCTCAGCGTTCCGCAACAATTGCATGGACGAAGGAATCCTCAACACCATCAACCACCGTCGCATACTACAGTTCGCTGACTTGGCAACTATCGTACAGAAGTACAACACAATGGAAAGCGCCTGGAAAACTCAGGCAGCCCGTTGGGAACCATCGGTCCCCACCCAATCCCTCATTCAGGTGAAAAGGGCGCGCCCTTGTAACATGCCAGGTCCAATAGTAAAGAAATATAAGTCCAGTACGAGGCGAGGAACCGTTCTGGAAGGATGGCTCGATGGGCCATGCAAAATACACGCAACACCGGATAACATACCAACACATAGCTTTAGAGCATGTTGGATACTCCGGCAAGTGACCAAGAGCGGCGAGGATATCCTCACCAATAATACCCCAGAACAACACCCCCAGAAGACGACGATCCCAAAGTACTGACGGTCTTTGAGACATTCACCTCAAAGAATAGGCGCAAAAGGGCACTCCACGAACTCGCCAAAGTCTGTCAAATAGCAGCAATAAACCCTTGGAACGACACGGCTATAACTTTCAATGTCGGTGACGAACCAAAATACAGGACAGTCCGAGCACCAGCCGCCTTGGTCCTCAGTCCAATCATGGACGACTTTCGGCTCACCAAGGTCCTCATGGACGGCGGCAGCGGACTAAACCTCATCTACGAAGATACACTCCACAAAATGGAAATAGATAGGAGCCGCGTCGAGCAAAGCAGCACGACCTTCTAAGGAATCATGCTTAGTCAGGAGGCATGGTGTGCGGGAAAGATAACACTCGACATGGTATTCGGCACGCTGGAGAATTACTGTTAGAAGAAATAACCTTCCAAGTGGCCCCTTTCAACAATGGATATCACGCCCTCTTGGGGCGAGAGGCATTTACACGCTTCCAAGTTGTACCTCATTACGGGTACATGAAGCTTAAGATGCCGGGCCCAACAGCATAATCACTCTCGCCAGTGATCCGGACATAGCACTCCGCGCCGAAAATAAAACCGCATCCCTGACCCTTGAGGCATTATCTGAAGCCCTCGCGACCGAAGAATTAACCACACTCGCTCCACGATGGACAGAGAGGATGTAATCTTAGACAAATGCACCAAATCCACCTCCTTCAAGCCAGCGGAAGAAATAGTCAAATTCCAGGTCCATCCAACGGACCCCAAGAAGACAAAATCTATTGGGGCCTAGCTAGACCCAACGGTCGACGCCGCGCTATGGGATTTTATTCGCGGAAATTGGGATATATTCGCCTGGCACCCCTCTGACATGCCAGGAATCCCCTGCGAGCTGGCCGAACACAGCCTCAACATATTAAAGGGATACAAACCGGTCAAACAAACACTGCGGCGCTTTTCCGAACCCAAACGCCAAGCCATGGGAGAGGAGCTAGCCAAGCTAATCGAGGCCGGATTCATTAGAAAATAAAACATCCGTACTGGCTAGCAAACTTGGTGATGGTACCAAAGAAGGATAAATCCTGGCGCATGTGCATTGATTTTAAAGACCTTAATAAGGCTCGCCCTAAGGATCCCTTCCCCCTCCCCCGCATCGATCAAATCATTGATGCTACCGCAGGACACGACTCACTGTGTTTCCTCGACGCATATTCCAGATACCATCAAATTAAAATGAAGGAGTCTGATCAAGCTGCAACAGAATTCACCACCCCATATGGGCCATTCTGCTCCAACACCATGCCCTTCGGGCTCAAGAACGCCGACGCCACCTACTAACGCATGATCCAAACATGCTTGGAGAAACAGATCGGAAGGACAGTTGAAGCCTATGTGGATGACATTGTAATCAAGACAAGGCACGTCGAAACACTAATAGACGACCCATATCTCACATTTGACAACCTCCGTGCATATGACATTAAGCTCAATCCGGAAAAGTGTGTTTTTGGCGTCCCCACAGGAAAGCTGCTGGGCTTCATCGTTTCCAATAGAGGAATTGAAGCAAATCCAGCCAAAATCCGAGCTCTGTCACAATTGGCTACACCAACAGACCTTAAGCAAGTCCAAAAACTCGTGGGTTGTGTGGCAGCTTTAAGCCGCTTTATCTCCAGATTGGGAGAAAAGGCACTGCCACTTTATCGCCTTCTTCGGTGAACCGATCACTTCGAGTGGACGGACACGGCAATAGCGGACTGGAAGAAATAAAAACCCTTCTAGCGAGCAACCCAATCCTGGCCGCGCCAAACGTTGGCGAACCCATGTTGCTATACAGATCGGCAACACATCAAGTGGTGAGCGCCGTGCTCATCGTTAAACGGGAACAGGATGGACACAAATTCCCGCTTCAGAAGCCAGTATACTACGTATCCACTGTCCTTACACCATGCAAAACCCGGTACCTCCATTATCAAAAAATAGCATGCGCGGTCTTCATGGCATCCCGAAAGCTACAACACCACTTCCAGGAGTGTTCGATCACGGTGGCTTCCAAAGTACCACTCAACGACATAATAAACAACCGCGATGCCATGGGCCGGCTTGCCAAATGGGCCATCGAGCTCCTTCCATTTGATATTACATACAAACCACGTCGAGCTATTAAATCCCAAGTACTGGTTGACTTCATCGCCGAATGGACAGAGGCCGAACTCCCTAAAGAGTACAACACATATTCCAATTGGGTTATGTATTTCGATGGCTCCAAAATGCTGGCAGGGCTAGGATTGGGCGCCGTTTTAACGTCCCCCACTGGAGACGTCATTCAGTACATACTCCAAATACTATACACAGACTCCAACAACGCAGCCGAATACGAGGCCTTATTGCATGGTCTCCGGATGGCTGTCTCCATGGGCATACAACGCCTGGAAATGCGCGGGGACTCAAACCTTGCAATGTCTCAAATAAATGGAGACTTTGATGCCAAAGGTCCGAAGATGGCAGCTTATCATAATGTCGTCCTAAAAATGTCAGCTCGGTTCGAGGGGCTCGAGTTCCATCACGTGGCCCGAGAAAGTAATCAAACGGTGGATGTTCTTGCTCGTATTGGCGCCAAGCGCGACCCCGTCCCACCTAATATCTTTCTGGAAAGGCTTTTTAAGCCATCCATGGTGTGGCAAGGGGAAAGCGGCAACGCTAGTCCGGATCCGAACACAACCCCAGTTTCCGAACACACCGATATCATCGGAGGCTCAGCCACCGAAATAACACCATCGGCCCATCTCATTATGGCAGTCATTACCCCATGGACCGAACCCTTCTTGGCCTACCTTAATAGGAAGGAACTTCCTGAGGATCAGAATGAGGCTTGCCGCATTGTCTGGCGTTCGAAGGCCTACAAGGTTAACGACGGAGAGCTCTATAAGAAAAGCGCTACCAGAGTCCTTCAAAGATGTATCTCCAAGGAGGAGGGGCGGCAGCTCTTGGCTGAGATTCACGCCGGTCTCGGCAGGCACCATGCCGCAGCTCGGGCCCTTGTTAGCAAGGCCTTCTATACAAGGTTTTATTAGCCGACGACCCGAGCAGATGCACAGGACCTTGTCCAACGTTGCGTCGGATGCCAACTATTCGCCAACCAAAGCCATATGCCCCCACCGCCCTACAAACAATCCCCATCACTTGGCCTTTTGCGGTCTGGGGACTAGATATGGTTGGACCCCTTAAAGGAGGAAGCCATAAGAAAAAATATCTGCTGGTCATGGTGGATAAATTCACTAAGTGGATAGAGGCCAAACCAGTTAAAACGGCCGAGTCCGGGCCGGTGATAGAATTCATATCCGGCGTCATACACCGTTATGGTGTTCCACATAGCATCATCACTGATAAGGGCTCCAACTTCACAGTCGATGAAGTGGAAACCTGGTGCGCTAATCTAGGCGTCAAGCTCAATTACGCCTCTGCCTATCATCCGCAGACAAACGGTCAAGTCGAACGAGCCAATGGTCTTATTATGAGCGGCATCAAGCCCAGACTAGTGTGGTCTTTGAAAGAATCAGACAAGCACTGGGTTGAGGAGATCGACTTCGCACTCTGGGGGCTGCGGACCACGCCTAATCACACTATCGGATACACACCATTCTTCATGGTGTACGGAGCAGAAGCACTGTTACCCTGCGACATTATTCATGACTCACCTCGAGTGCGCATGTACGAAGAGAGACGGGCCGAGCTGGATCGACAGGACAACTTAGATGTCCTGGAGGAAGAGCGCGACGTCGCAAAAGCCCGTTCCGCATTTTATCAACAGTAGGCTCGCAGGTATCAAAGCAGAGAAGTGCGGGCCAAGACTTATAACGTTGGCAAACTTGTTCCATGCCTGCCGGAGAAGAAAAAGGACAAACTCAAGCCCAAGTGGGAGGGTCCCTTCATCATCGACGAAGTTCTCATCGGAGGAGTGTACCGCCTGCGTAATGCATCCGACAATCGCCTGGAGCCGAACCCCTAGAACGCGGCCAGACTCCGAAGGTTCTACGCCTAGAGCTGAACTTTTTGTTCATCCCCTTCCCCCTGTTGCCTCCTTCACCTTTTCTCTCTTTTTGTTTTTTTATTTTTTTTCTTTTTTTTCTTTTTTCCTTTAACCTTAAAACTTTTGTGCGGTTAGATCGCGCACCCGTGATGCACACATCTTCAAAAATGTATGTCTATTGTACCTGGGGGCTTCTTATATAGAAGCTTGATATTATTCTCTGAGCATTAAGCTCATTACATATGCTTTTTTCCCATGTGTACCTTTTCTTCGCCATTATATGCATCGATATGACTTAAGTTTTGGCCAAGATGGGTTGCCTGGCTCCTGTGCTTATGCCCTACGTTCCCGTTAGTTTGGCTAGGGCATAAAGGGAGCACCTCTGCGATTGTTACTGCCGGGTCATCCGGATGTGTACCTCAGACTGGGTGAAGCCGAAAGCTAGCGTTCTTAAGGGAATATTCGGTTGATGGACTAAAGATGTTTTTTCGCATTCACTCCATTGCGAACCCCCAGAAGTCACGCATACTGTGATTTTTCAATCATAGTCATGCACATTAACGCATGCACACCCAGGGAAAGGAACCCCTAACGGAACTATTCTCTCTGGAAGATATTTCTTACAACTTTAATGTAATATAACATAACTTGCCAGATACAACTTGTCTGTTCAAGCAACTATGACCCCTACGCCTGGTTTCCATGCATACCCCGGTCTATTCGGCCGCACGGGTATTCGAAAACACTCCGCACCTTTGGGTCCCGAGGATGAAGCGAAAAGGTCTGCCATGACAATCGTTTTACAATTCAGCTAGAATTTACATATGTCAAGGAAAGTACATAGTCACTTACACTCATAAATTTCCTCCTCTATACCATCCAACAGGTTATCTAACTTACAATCCTGTTGGGAATATTTGGCAGCTATTGCTACTTGGTCATATACCAAATTAATGGGCACTTCTTTCCCATATGACCCTAAAGGTCTGACCCGGGCCATGTGATTCGGATCAATCTTGGTATACCGTGTTTTCACCATGGCCCAGGCCTCTCGTGCACCCTCCCGGCAGGCCGATATTTTCCATAATCGGATACGTCGCCGCGCTACCTTGAATAGCTCTACAAGCTCCTCCATACTTCCTGGAGGGGAGGCGAAAGGCCATAAGGCCTTAGCAACACTCCGCATTGCCTGCCGAGCTTGCTCGTGCATTTGCGACAGCCCCTGCAGCAGATCATCCGACAATCCAGACATCTCCTCTTCGAGACGGCCTGTCAGCATACCTGCAAACATAACTTTGTCAGTACCTTTCATCTCCGAACTATTATAAGGTAAGTTCGGTCACATACTGAATATGCCGCCTCGCAGCCTGTTATTCTCCTTCACGGAGTCGGCCAGTTCGGCCCGCACATCTTTCAGTTCCTCGCTCAGCTGGATGTTGGAATCTTGGAGTTTGTTTTTATCCTCTCTGACTCGGGTCAGAACGCGCTCGCCCGCAGCATGTAGTCTTTTCGCCTCTTTCTCGCCCGTTTGAGCAGCCTTCAGTTTCTCTTCCAGTTGGTCCGACGACCCTATTATGAGACAAGCAACAATAACATGGCTGGTATATAATCATTGTTTCTTGATGGAGGGAAATATTACCAGAGGATGCCTTCTTGAACTTTTCCAGTTCGGTGGTAGCAACAGTTAGCTGTGTCTGGCACTTTTCCAGCTCTTGGGCTAGCAGGTCGTTCTTCTTTGTAAGAACCTGGTTATACAATGATCCTTAAATCATTTGTACCAACTTCTTCAAGTCTCGAGGCTGCTGGCACATGGTTATCAAATTCATACAAGGTAAACTTACCTGCACATCTTTTAAATGCTGCTCTGAGGCTCTGTTAAGCCCATCTCGAGCAGTCCGGATGTATGCATCAGCCGAGCTGAAGGCGCCGAACGCCTCTTTTGAAAAGTGGGGATTTCGTAAAATGTCCCTCCAGTGCCGATGATTCATGGCGCTCTCCACTTCCGAGTTGGTGACGGACATATCTTCCGAGCCCTCAACAGAAGGACAGTCCGACGCCACTCTCATATCGGGCCCCGTCTCCTTGGCTGGGACCGAATCCTGGCTATTGGGAGTACGACTGGCCGGGTCTCCGGACACAGTCCGACAAACCTTTTTCTGATACAAGACGAACATAGGAGTCACAGTTGGATGCGACTGCTAAAGAACATAGTCGCGGACCCATTCCTCTTCGATGAAGGCTCGACCGTATTTTCGTTTGCCTTCCTCTTTGAAGGCCTACCCGGCGTGGGGGCCTCTCTCTTTGGAGATGCCCCTGGTCAGCACGACGCGCCGAACGCCTCCCCTTTTGAGCACAAGATAGTGCGGTGGGTGAGGAAGAATGAGAAAAATCTCTTCGACAAGGTGTCTCCGGATTACTTACGTGTGAAGAGGGGAGCAGACCGGGGTAATCGGTGACGATGGGTACATCCGTACTGTCATAGCTCGTCTGATAGAATATTCCATCCTTGAGCTCCACAAATTTGGCCGGATCTTCTTCATATCCGGGGTCAAGATCCCGGTTGCGATTCTCCGGCTGAGGGGCAGGGTCATGGATCCCCTCGACAGCTTTTCGCCATTCCTATTATAAGCGGATAGGATACTGCCCGTCAAAAATAATTCTAGGAGAGGAGTAAAATAGTGGAGTTAAAAGCTTACCCAACTAGGAGGATTATACATGGAAAATCTGTCTCGATATTGGAAACGGGTGAACTCCTCCTTCTCCCCTTTATATAGTTCAGCCAATATTTTGGCCAAAGCGGCGGGGGTCTTCGGGCCCTTCTGACCGCAGCGTGAGGCGTCGTCTTCCCCATTATAGTGCCACATGGGTAGCCCTCTATGTTGGAGTGGTTGGACCCCCCATGCTATGGAGATCGCCATTACCTCAACTATTGACAATCCGGACTGGGCAAGCATCTTAATCTTGCCTAGCAGCAGACTGATCTCTACGCTATCCTCTTCCTCGAGGCTCCGAGGACGCCAACTATGGCGTTTCTTCAAGGGAGCACTTGAAAATTCGGGAAGGCCCATACGGAGAGGGTCGGGAAGAGCAACATCATCAATATAGAACCATTCGGAAGGCCATTCTTCGGAAGCCTTCTTTGGTGTGCTGGACAGGTATCCGGTGCCGGTGATGCGCCTCACCTCGGCTCCCCCCACTTCAAATATTGACCCTCCTTGATTGCGAGGGACGAGGCAGAACAGTCTTCTCCATAAATCGAAATGGGCCTCGTAGCCCAGGAATAGCTCGCATAGAGCGACATAACCCGCAATATGCATGATAGAGGCGGGGGTGAGACTATGCAGTTGGAGGCCGTAATACTCCAGCAGACCTCGGAGGAAGGGATGGATCGGAAATCCGACACCTCGTAACAAGAAGGGGACGAAGCATACTCGTCCCCCCTGGATGGATTGGGGAAGTTCTCCGCTTGAGCCCCACCATTGAAGGACGTCATCCCTGCTCGTACGAGGACCAAATCCGTGGGGGGAAGAAAGCCCTGTGTTTGCAGCTTCACCAGCTGACTATGAGAAACTGAGCATCTCTCCCAATTCCCCTTTTTGGAGTTGTGGGGACGAGAGGAAGAGCTGGGAGCGCTAGCCATGTTGGGATGGTTCTGCTCCGCAAGCTCTGAGGATCTCTTCGTGGATTTGGAGGGGATCTAAGATCTATTCTCTTTAAATAGGCACCTTTCTGGTACGGTCAGGGTGGTATATGTAAAAGTACCCCGACCTCTTGTATTCATTCAACATGTGGAAGCTGGAGTCAGGAAGGCGCGGAAGCCGAGGGGTGCGACATTAAATGGGCAGTCGAATACATCACTTTAAAGTCATAAGAGGAAGAACCCGCCTTGCAATGCCGAAGACTATCTGTATGCCGAACACCTCGTCATTGAAGCCTGTTTCGGGGGCTACTGAGGGAGTCCTGGACTAAGGGGTCTTCGGGCGTCCGACCTATTGGATATGGGCCGGACTGATGGGCTGTGAAGAAAAAAAGAATGAAGACTCTACCCGTGTCCGGATGGGACTGTCCTTGGCATGGGAGGCAAGCTTGGCGACCAAATATGAATATTCCTTTCTCTATAACCGACCATGTGTAACCCTAGATCCCTCCTGTGCTTATATAAACCGGAGGGATAGGTCCGTAGATACCCCCGAATAATCATAGCCACACTAGACTTTAGGGTTTAGTCATTACGATCTCGTGGTAGATCAACTCTTGTAATACTCATATTCATCAAGATCAATCAAGCATGACGTAGGGTATTACCTCCATAGAGAGGGCCCGAACCTGGGTAAAACATTGTGTCCCCGGTCTCCTGTTACCATCGATCCTAGATGCACAGTTCGGGACCCCCTACCCGAGATCTGCCCGTTTTGACACCGACATCGACCGCTATCCAGCATGCATCTAGAGTATTAAGTTCATAAGAATAGAGTAATGCATTAGGCAAGATGACATGATGTAGAGGGATAAACTCAAGCAATATGATATAAACCCCATCTTTTTATCCTCGATGGCAACAATACAATATGTGCCTTGCTGCCCCTACTGTCACTGGGAAAGGACACTGCAAGATTGAACCCAAAGCTAAGCACCTCTCCCATTGCAAGAAAGATCAATCTAGTAGGCCAAACCAAACTGATAATTTGAAGAGACTTGCAAAGATAACCAATCATACATAAAAGATTTCAGAGAAGAATCAAATATTGTTCATAGATAAACTTGATCATAAACCCACAATTCATCAGATCTCGACAAACACACTGCAAAAAGAGTTACATCAAATAGAACTCCAAGAAGATCGAGGAGAACTTTGTACTGAGATCCAAAGAGAGAGAAGAAGCCATCTAGCTAATAACTATGGACCCGAAGGTCTAAGGTAAACTACTCACACATCATCGGAGAGGCTATGGTGGTGATGTAGAAGCCCTCCGTGATCGATGCCCCCTCGAGCGGAGCTTCGGAAAAGGCCCCAAGATGGGATCTCTTGGGTACAGAAGGTTTCGGCGGTGGAAATAGGTTTTCGTGGTGCTCCTGGATGTTTTCGGGGTATATGGATATATATAGGAGGAATAAGTAGGTCGGTGGAGCCACGAGGGGCCCACGAGGGTGGAGGGCACGCCTAGGGGGGTAGGCGCGCCCCCTGCCTCGTGGCCTCCTCGTTAGTTTCTTGACGTCCACTCCAAGTCCCCTGGATCACGTTTGTTCCAAAAATTACTCTCCCAAAGGTTTCATTCCGTTTGTATTCCGTTTGATATTCCTTTTCTACGAAACACTAAAATAGGCAAAAAATAGCAATTTGCACTGAGCCTTGGGTTAGTACGTTACTCCCAAAAATAATATAAAAGTGTATAAATAAGCCCATTAACATCCAAAACAGATAATATAATAGCATGGAACAATAAAAAATTATAGATACGTTGGAGACGTATCAAGCATCTCCAAGCTTAATTCTCTCATGCTCGTCCTCGAGTAGGTAAATGATAAAAACAGAATTTTTGATGTGGAATGCTACCTACCATAATTCTCAATGTAATTTTCTTTATTGTGGCATGAATGTTCAGATCCAAAAGATTCAAGACAAAAGTTTAACATGGACATAAAAATAATAATACTTCAAGCATACTAACTAAGCAATCATGTCTTCTCAAAATAACATGGAAAAAGAAAGTTCATCCCTACAAAATCATATAGTTTGGTCATGCTCCATTTTCATCACACAAGAATGCTCTCATCTTGCACAACCCCGATGACAAGCCAAGCAATTGTTTCATACTTTAGTAATCTCAAACTTTTTTTCAACTTTCACGCAATACATGAGCATGAGCCATGGATATAGCACTATGGGTGGAATAGAATATTGATAGAGGGTTATGTGGAGAAGACAAAAAAGGATAAAGCCTCACATCGACGCGGCTAATCAATGGGCTAGGGAGATTCCCATCAATTGATGTCAATGCAAGGAGTAGGGATTGCCATGCAACGATGCACTAGAGCTACAAATTTATGGAAGCTCAACAAAAGAAACTAAGTGGGTGTGCATCCAACTTGCTTGCTCACGAAGACCTAGGGCATTTGAGGAAGCCCATTGTTGGAATATACAAGCCAAGTTCTATAATGAAAAATTCCCACTAGTATATGAAAGTGACAAAACTAGAGGCTCTCTATCATAAAGATCATGGTGCTACTTTAAAGCACAAGTGTGGAAAAAAGGATAGTAGCATTGCCCCTTTTTTTATTTTTTTTATTTTTTTGGGCCTTCCTTTTTTATTTGGCCTTTTTTTGGGACAATGCTCTATTAATGATGATCATCACACTTCTATTTATTTACAACTCAATGATTACAACTTGATACTAGAACAAAATATGACTGTATGAATGCCTCTGACAGTGTACCGGGAAAGCAATGAATCAAGAGTGACATGTATGATAAATTATGCATGGTGGCTTTGCCACAAATACGATGTCAACTACATGATCATGCAAAGCAACATGACAATGATTAAGCATGTCATAAATGAAACGGTGGAAAGTTGCATGGCAATATATCTCGGAATGGCTATGGAAATGCCATAATAGGTAGGTATGGTGGCTGTTTTGAGGAAGATATAAGGAGGTTTATGTGTGATAGAGCATATCATATCACGGGGTTTGGATGCACCAACGAAGTTTTCACCAACTCTCAAGGTGAGAAAGGGCAATGCACGGTACCGAAGAGGCTAGCATTGATGGAAGGGTGAGAGTGTATAATCCATGGACTCAACATTAGTCATAAGGAACTCACATACTTATTGCAAAAATCTATAAGTCATAAAAAACCAAGCACTACATGCATGCTCCTAGGGGTATAGATTGGTAGAAAAAGACCATCGCTCGTCCCTGACCGCCACTCATAAGGAAGACAATCAAAGAACACCTCATGTTTCAAATTTGTTACACAACGGTTACCATACGTGCATGCTACGGGACTTGCAAACTTCAACACAAGTATTTCTCAAATTCACAACTACTCAACTAGCACAACTTTAATATCACCATCTTTATATATCAAAACAATTATCAACCATCCAGCTTCTCATAGTACTCAATGCACTTTCTATGATAGTTTTTATTATACCCATCTTGGATGCCTATCATATTAGGACTAATTTCATAACCAAAGCAAATTACCATGCTATTCTAAAGGACTCTCAAAATAATATAAGTGAAGCATGAGAGATCAATAATTTCTATAAAATAAAACCCCCACCGTTCTCTAAAAGATATAAGTGAAGCACTAGAGCAAAATTATCTAGCTCAAAAGATATAAGTGAAGCACATAGAGTATTCTAATAAGTTCCAATTCATGCATGTCTCTCCCAAAAGGTGTGTACAGCAAGGATAATTATGGTAAACTAAAAAGAAAAGACTCAAATCATACGAGACGCTCCAAGCAAAACACATATCATGTGGTGAATAAAAATATAGCCTCAAGTAAAGTTAACGATAGAAGAAGACGAAAGAGGGGATGCCTTCCGGGGCATCCCCAAGCTTAGGCTTTTGGTTGTCCTTGAATTTTACCTTGGGGGTGCCTTGGGAATCCCCAATCTTAGGCTCTTTCCACTCCTTATTCCATAATCCATCAAATCTTTACCCAAAACTTGAAAACTTCACAACACAAAACTTAAATAGCAAATCTCATGAGCTCCATTAGTATAAGAAAACAAACCACCACTTAAGGTACTGTAATGAACTCATTCTTTATTTAGTTTGGTGTTAAACCTACTGTATTCCAACTTCTCTATGGTTCATAACCTCCGATACTAGCCATAGATTCATCAAAATAAGCAAACAACACGCGAAAAACAGAATCTGTCAAAAACAGAACAGTATGTAGTAATCTGCAGGTTTCGAATACTTCTGTAACCCCAAAAATTCTAAAATAAATTTCTGGACGTGAGGAATTTATCTATTAATCATCTTCAAAAATAATAAACCTAATCGCACTCTCCAGTAAAAAATTGCCGCAATCTCGTGAGCGCTAAAGTTTCTGTTTTTTTACAGCAAGATCGCAAAGACTTTCCCCGAGTCTTCCCAAAGGTTCTACTTGGCACAAACACTAATTAAAAGCATAAAACCACATCTAAACAGAGGCTATATGAATTATTTATTACTAAACAGAACCAAAAAGCAAGGAACAAAAATAAAATTGGGTTGCCTCCCAACAAGCACTATCGTTTAACGCTCCTAGCTAGACATAAAAGCAAGAATAGATCTAGGTGTTATCATCTTTGGTTTTAATTTTTTCAGCAGAGTCATGCTCGAATCCGGGAGGTTCTTTATGTTTCCCTTCATATTCGGAAATTTTTAGATCTAAATAATCCAACCGCTTATTGCAAAGGGTAATCAACATATTCATGCGGTGAAGGTTTTCGCTAACACTCTTAAGAAGTTCAAGAGACTTTTGTAAAATTTTCGTTACTTCACAAATTTTCTCAAAAACTTGTGTCTCTTCCTGGGTATGATGTGACCCCTTTTGTTGAGGTAGTGCTCCCACTATTCCCTATATGATTTCATGAGCAATACTGGGATCAATTTCGATAAAATTTCCTTTGGCAACGCAATCCAAGAGTTGTCTATGTGACATATTTAGCCCAACATAAAAATTGCGAAGTAAAATTCTAAAATTCACCTCTAAGGTGCAATTACGATAAGATTCCATCATCCTGAACCAAGCATCTTTTAAATTTTCTCCTTGTCTTTGTTTGAAGTGAATAAATTCAAACTCAGGAGAAAAAGGGGCAAATAAGGGACTAGCCATGGCGACACACGGCGACACAAGAAGCAAGCGAAAAGAGACGAACTAAAAAAGGGAATGGGAACGGAAAAAAGAGGGTGAATAAAATGGCAAGGGTGAAGTGGGGGAGAGGAAAACGAGAGGCAAATGGCAAATAATGTAATGCGAGGGATAAGAGTTTGTGATGGGTACTTGGTATGTCTTGACTTGTGGTAGATCTCCCCGGCAACGGCGCCAGAAATCCTTCTTGCTACCTCTTGAGCACTGAGTTGGTTTTCCCTTGAAGAGAAAGGGTGATGCAGCAAAGTAGCGTAAGTATTTCCCTCAGTTTTTGAGAACCAAGGTATCAATCCAGTAGGAGACTACACGCAAGTCCCTCGTACCTACACAAACAAATAAGAACCTCGCAACCAACGCGATGAAGGGGTTGTCAATCCCTTCACGGTCACTTACGAGAGTGAGATCTGATAGAGATAATAATAATAAGATAAATATTTTTGGTATTTTTATGATATAGATTGAAAGTAAAGATTGCAAAATAAACGGCGACATAAATAGCTTGTTGACGGGAGATTAATATAATGGAGATTAGACCCCGGGGCCATAGGTTTCACTAGTGACTTCTCTCAAGATAGCATAAGTATTATGGTGGGTGAACAAATTACTGTTGAGCAATTGATAGAGAAGTGCATAATTATGAGAATATCTAGGCATGATCTTGTATATAGGCATCGTGTCTACGACAAGTAAACCGAAACGATTCTGCATCTACTACTATTACTCCACACATCAACCGCTATCCAGCATGCATCTAGAGTATTAAGTTCATAAGAACAGAGTAATGCATTAGGCAAGATGACATGATGTAGAGGGATAAACTCAAGCAATATGATATAATCGTACCCCATCTTTTTATCCTCGATGGCAATAATACAATACGTGCCTTGCTGCCCCTACTGTCACTGGGAAAGGACACCGCAAGATTGAACCCAAAGCTAAGCACCTCTCCCATTGCAAGAAAGATCAATCTAGTAGGCCAAACCAAACTGATAATTCAAAGAGACTTGCAAAGATAACCAATCATACATAAAAGATTTCAAAGAAGAATCAAATATTGTTCATAGATAAACTTGATCATAAACCCACAATTCATCAGATCTCGACAAACACGCCGCAAAAAGAGTTACATCAAATAGATCTCCAAGAAGATCGAGGAGAACTTTGTACTGAGATCCAAAGAGAGAGAAGAAGCCACCTAGCTAATAACTATGGACACGAAGGTCTGAGGTAAACTACTCACACATCATCGGAGAGGCTATGGTGTTGATGTAGAAGCCCTCCGTGATCGATGCCCCCTCCGGCGGAGCTCCGGAAAAGGCCCCAAGATGGGATCTCTTGGGTATAGAAGGTTGAGGCGGTGGAAATAGGGTTTTGTGGTGCTCCTGGATGTTTTCGGGGTATATGGATATATATAGGAGGAAGAAGTAGGTCGGTGGAGCCACGAGGGGCCGACGAGGGTGGAGGGCGCCCAGGTGGGGTAGGCACGCCCCCTGCCTTGTGGCCTCCTTGTTGGTTTCTTGACGTCCACTCCAAGTCCCCTGGATCACGTTTGTTCCAAAAATAACTCTCCCGAAGGTTTCATTCCGTTTGGATTCCGTTTGATATTCCTTTCCTGCGAAACACTGAAATAGGCAAAAAAACAGCAATTTTCACTGGGCCTTGGGTTAGTAGGTTAGTCCCAAAAATAATATAAAAGTGTATAAATAAGCCCATTAACATCCAAAATAGATAATATAATAGCATGGAACAATAAAAAATTATAGATACGTTGGAGACGTATCAAACGTCGACTACATGACACTTCACCATATTTGGGCCTAATGGAATGCATTGTGGAGTAGCAATTAGATGATGGGTTGCTAGAGTGACAGAAACTTAAACCCTAGTTTATGCGCTATTCCGTAAGGGACCGATTGGATCCAAAAGTTTAATGCCATGGTTAGAATTTGTTCTTAATTTTTTTATCGTAGTTGTGGATGCTCGCGGGAGGGTGATGTCTACTACACAAACTTCTTCTTGTAGGCGTTGTTGGGCCTCCAAGTGCAGAGGTTTGTAGGACAGTAGCAAATTTCCCTCAAGTGGATGACCTAAGGTTTATCAATCCGTAGGAGGAGTAGGATGAAGATGGTCTCTCTCAAGCAACCCTGCAACCAAATAACAAAGAGTCTCTTGTGTCCCCAACACACCAAATACAATGGTAAATTGTATATGTGCACTAGTTTGGCGAAGAGATGGTGATACAAGTGCAATATGGATGGTAGATAAAAATATTTGTAATCTGAAAATATAAAAACAGCAGGGTAACTAATGATAAAAGTGAGCGTAAACGGTATTGCAATGCGTTGAAACAAGGCCTAGGGTTCATACTTTCACAAGTGCAAGTTCTCTCAACAATAATAACATAATTGGATCATATAACTATCCCTCAACATGCAACAAAGAGTCACTCCAAAGTCACTAATAGCGGAGAACAATCGAAGAGATTATTGTAGGGTACGAAACCACCTCAAAGTTATTCTTTTTGATCGATCTATTCAAGAGTCCGTAGTAAAATAATACAAAGCTATTCTTTCCGTTCGATCTATCCTAGAGTTCGTACTAGAATAACACCTTAAGACACAAATAAACCAAAACCCTAATGTAACCTAGATACTCCAATGTCACCTCAAGTATCCGTGGGTATGATTATATGATATGCATCACACAATCTTAGATTCATCTATTCAACCAACATAAAGAACTTCAAAGAGTGCCCCAAAGTTTCTACCGGAGAGTCAAGACGAAAACGTGTGCCAACTCCTATGCATAAGTTCACAAGGTCACGGAACCCGCAAGTTGATCACCAAACCATACATCAAGTAGATCACGTGAATATCCCATTGTCACCACATATAAGCACATGCAAGACATACATCAAGTGTTCTAAAATCCTTAAAGACTCAATCTGATAAGATAACTTCAAAGGGAAAACTCAATCCATTACAAGAGAGTAGAGGGGGAGAAACATCATAAGATCCAACTATAATAGAAAAGCTCGTGATACATCAAGATCGTGCCGAATCAAGAACACGAGAGAGAGAGAGATCAAACACATAGCTACTGGTACATACCCTCAGCCCCGAGGGTGAACTACTCCCTCCTCGTCATGGAGAGCGCCAGGATGATGAAGATGGCCAGCGGAGAGGGATTCCCCCCTCCGGCAGGGTGCCGGAATAGGGCCCCGATTGTTTTTTGGTGGCTACAAAGGCTTGCGGCGGCGGAACTCCCGATCTAGGTTATTTTCTGGAGGCTTCTGTATTTATAGGATTTTTTGGCATCGGGAACAAGTCAGGGGGGTCCACGACTCGTCCACGAGATAGGGGGCGCACCCCCCACCTTCGTGGACGGCCCGGGACTCTTCTGGCCCAACTCTTTTACTCCGGGGGCTTCTTTTGGTCCATAAAAAATCATCAAAAATTGGCATGTCAATTGGACTCCGTTTGGTATTCCTTTTCTGTAAAACTCAAAAACAAGGAAAAAACAGAAACCGGCACTGGGCTCTAGGTTAATAGGTTAGTCCCAACAATCATATAAAATAGCATATAAATGCATATAAAACATCCTAGATGGATAATATAATAGCATGGAGCAATCAAAAATTATAGATACGTTGGAGACGTATCAAGCATCTCCAAGCTTAATTCCTGCTCGTCCTCGAGTAGGTAAATGACAAAAATAGAATTTTTGATGTGGAATGCTACATAACATAATTTTCAATGTAATTTTCCTTATTGTGGCATGAATGTTCAGATCCGAAAGATCCAAGAAAAAAGTTTAATATTGACATAAAAACAATACTACTTTAAGCATACTAACAAAGCAACTATGTCTTCTCAAAATAACATATCCAAAGAAAGCTCATCCCTACAAAATCATATAGTTTGGCCATGCTGCATTTTCGTCACACAAAATGCTCCCATCATGCACAACGCCGATGACAAGCCAAGCAATTGTTTCATACTTTAGCATTCTCAAACTTTTCAACTTTCAGGCAATATATGAGCGCGAGCCATGGACATAGCACTATAGGTGGAACAGAGTATGATGATGGAGGTTGTAAGGAGAAGATAAAAGGGAGAAAGTCTTGCATCAACGTGGCTAATCAACGGGCTATGGAGATGCCCATAAATTGATGTCAATGCGAGGAGTAGGGATTGGCATGCAACGGATGCACTAGAGCTATAAATGTATGAAAGCTCAAAGAAACTAAGTAGGTGTGCATCCAACTTGCTTGCTCACGAAGACCTAGGGTAATTTGAGGAAGCCCATCATTGTAATATACAAGCTAAGTTCTATAATGAAAATTTTCCACTAGTATATGAAAGTGACAACATAGGAGACTCTCTATCATGAGGATCATGGTGCTACTTTGAAGCACAAGTGTGGTAAAAGGATAGTAGCATTGCCCCTTCTCTCTTTTTCTCTCATTTTTTTTCATTTGGGCCTTTCTCTCTTTTCTATATGGCCTCTTTTATTCGTCCGGAGTCTCATCCCGACTTGTGGGGGAATCATAGTCTCCATCATCCTTTCCTCACTGGGACAATGCTCTAATGAAGATCATCACACTTTTATTTACTTACAACTCAAGAATTACAACTTGATACTAGAACAAAATATGACTCTATATGAATGCCTTTGGCGGTGTACCGTGATGTGCAATGATTCAAGAGTGACATGTATGAATGAATTATGAATGGTGGCTTTGCCACAAATACGATGTCAACTACATGATCATGCAAAGAAATATGACAATGATGAAGCGTGTCATAATAAACGGAACGGTGGAAAGTTGCATGGCAATATATCTCGAAATGGCTATGGAAATGCCATAATAGGTAGGTATGGTGGCTGTTTTGAGGAAGATATAAGGTGGTTTATATGTGATAGAGTGATACGTCTCCAACATATCTATAATTTTTTATTGTTCCATGCTATTATATTATCAACCTTGGATGTTTTATATGCATTTATATGCTATTTTATATGATTTTTGGGACTAACCTATTAACCTAGAGCCCAGTGCCAGTTTCTGTTTTTTTTCTTGTTTTTGAGTATCGCAGAAAAGGAAAACCAAACGGAGTTCAATTGACCTGAAACTTCACGGAACTTATTTTTGGACCAGAAGAAGGACATGGAGTAAAAGAGTTGGACCAGAAGAGTCCCGGGCTGCCCACGAGGGTGGGGGGAGCGCCCACCCCCTGGGCATGCCTCCCTACCTCGTGGACAGCCCGGAGACCCCCTGACTTGCTCTCGACTCCAACACCTCTTATATAACCCAAAACTTCCATAAAGAAACCTAGATCGGGTTCCGCCGCCAGAAGCCTCCATAGCCACCTAAAACCAATCTAGACCCGTTCCGGCACCCTGCCAGAGGGGGGAATCCCTCTCCGGTGGCCATCTTCATCATCCCTGCGCTCTCCATGATGAGGAGGGAGTAGTTCACCCTCGGGGCTTAGGGTATGTACACGTAGCTATGTGTTTGATCTCTCTCTCTCTCTCTCTCGCGTTCTTGACTCGGCACGATCTTGATGTATCGCGAGCTTTGCTTTATAGTTGGATCTTATGATGTTTCTCCCCCTCTACTCTCTTGTGATGGATTGAGTTTTCCCTTTGAAGTTATCTTATCAGATTGAGTCTTTAAGGATTTGAGAACACTTGATGTATGTCTTGCATGTGCTTATCTGTGGTGACAATGGGATATCACGTGATCCACTTGATGTATGTTTTGGTGATCAACTTGCGAGTTCCGTGACCTCGTGAACTTATGCATAGGGGTTGGCACACGTTTTCGTCTTGACTCTCCGGTAGAAACTTTGGGACACTCTTTGAAGTTCTTTGTGTTGCTTGAATAGATGAATCTGAGATTGTGTGATTCATATCGTATAATCATATCCACGGATACTTGAGGTGACATTGGAGTATCTAGGTGACATTAGGGTTTTCGTTGACTTGTGTCTTAAGGTGTTATTCTAGTACGAACTCTGTGATAGGTCGATCAAAAAGGATGACTTTGAGGTGGTTTCGTACCCTACCATAATCTCTTCGTTTGTTCTCCGCTATTAGTGACTTTGGAGTGACTCTTTGTTGCATGTTGAGGGATAGTTATATGATCCAATTATGTTATTATTGTTGAGAGAACTTGCACTAGTGAAAGTATGAACCCTAGGCCTTGTTTCAACACATTGCAATACCGTTTGTGCTTAATTTTATCATTAGTTACCTTGCTGTTTTTATATTTTCAGATTACAAAAACCTATATCTACCATCCATATTGCACTTGTATCACCATCTCTTCGTCGAACTAGTGCACCTATACAATTTACCATTGTATTGGGTGTGTTGGGGACACAAGAGACTCTTTGTTATTTGGTTGCAGGGTTGATTGAGAGAGACCATCTTCATCCTATGCCTCCCACGGATTGATAAACCTTAGGTCATCCACTTGAGGGAAATTTGCTACTGTCCTACAAACCTCTGCACTTGGAGGCCCAACAACGTCTACAAGAAGAAGGTTGTGTAGTAGACATCAAGCTCTTTTCTGGCACCGTTGCCGGGGAGGTTAGCACTTGAAGGTATATCTTTAGATCTTGGAATCAAATCTTTTAGTTTCTTGTTTTATCACTAGTTTAGTCTATAAAAGAAAACTACAAAAAATGGAATTATGGTTGCCTCATATGCTTCATCTTTTTAATGTCTTTCGTGAAAATAAGGATTCTGATAATTGTGCCAAAGTGTTAGAAGAAGAATGTATTAAAATGTTTTACACTAAATCTTTGGATGATGAGCATGATTGCAATGTTGTTAGTATGAATTCATTCCCATGATGCTAATGATATGCAAAGCCACAATCTTGGGGATGCTATGTTTTTTTGACCGTGAAGACTGCAGGGCTTACACCCCACAACATTTTATTAAAAATAAAAGCAGGAACCATACAGTGCTTCCTCAAGGTGAGGAAAGAAAACAAGAACAAAGAAAAGAAGAAACAAAAGAAAGCTATACAAAGGAGGGGTGCACTATATCTAATAATTACAATGTTACATTGAAGCAACTCTCCTCAAGGAGGTAGGAAATCAATCCACTTAAGTAAGGCCTCTCTATACTTCCGTTTGATTCTGTGAGAGAGCAGAGTGAGGTCATGAATGAAGCCATTTTTCCACACCCTGAAAGATGGCTTGATGTTCCTGAAAGCTTTGTCATTCCTAACCTTCCAAATATTCCACCAGGCCGTGAAAACCACCTCCCCAAAGAAAGGTTTGTTGAAGTCCTTTCTAGCATGGCAAGCAATCTCCACCATGTCATCACTGTCTTTCCATAGAATTTGCAGATAATTCCACACACGAACACTAAAATTGCACTGGAAAAAGAGGTGATTTTTGTCCTCCAATATCCCAGTAGGACAAAGAACACATTCTGGTCCCTCATTAATCCTCCAATGCCTCCTCTGGATCGTGTCTTTAGTGTTAACCCTGTCCATTATTACAAGCCAAGCAAACATCTTAATCGACATTGTACAGCGACTTTTCCATATCCACCCCAGGATGGGGTTAGCTACCATTGGCTGATAGACAAAGTCATAAAACTTTTTTGCAGTATATTCAGAATTCTTGCCATGCCTCCACCCCCAAGAGTCATGAGAGCTACTGTCCAAATGGAAGGACCCCATTAAGGAGGAGAGTTGCTGTAGATCCTGAAAGGCTTGTTCAGAAAGAGGCAAGTAAAAAAGGTCTTGGAAACTGCTACCCTGAAAGACTTCCCTGACTGAGAGGTTTTTGTGGAGACAAAATGAATAGAGCCTAGGAAATTGATCTTGAAGAGGGACATAACTGTTTCCAATTTGCCAATAATCATACCAGAACAGCACAGTATCTCCACTATGAACATCAACCGAAGTAACTACTCTGAAATTATCCATCAACTTGCAGACATCCATCCACCAAAAAGAGCCACAAAGAATAGTATCATGTGGAATCCTTTGAAAATGGTAAGAATCCCAAACTAACTGGACCCAGGGCACATCCATCTTATTATAAAATTTATTCAGATGTTTCAGAAGGAGAGCATCATTTTGCAAACCAAGGTTTAAGATTCCAAGCCCCCCCTTCGACTTTGGCCTGCAAACAAGTGGCCAAGCAACCAGCAAATGGCCCCTTTCCTGACCATATTTCCTCCACAAACACTGCCTCTGAATCCTTTCCATCTGCTTCAAAATACCCCGAGGAATTAACAAGCTGCAAAGGAAGAAGATAGGCAAAGAAGAAATGACAGAGTTTACTAATTGTAATCTGCTCCCTTGAGGCAAGAACCAAGAACTTGCTGTCAATCTTCTCTCCATACAATCAACAAGGGGAAGAAGATCCACAATTTTGGGCCTGGTAGTCCCCACTGGCAGACCCAGGTATGTGAAAGGCATTTTGCCTAACTTACATCCAAAAAAGGCAGCAAGATCAGTAGCATCCTGGTCAATCACATTAATAGGATACATGGAGGATTTATGAAAGTTAATCTGAAGTCTAGTTGCCTCTGAGAAAGAATATAATACTGATTTCAGTGCCCCCAATTGATCCTTGTCAGCATTTAAGAAAAGCAGTGTGTCGTCAACATATTGGATAATAGGAAAATCAGGATCATGGGTTGGCAGAGGCCTGCTTATTAAACCTTGTTGAAGAAGATCATTGATCAATGTCTGCAAGAGATCAACCGCTATAACAAAAAGCAAGGGAGAGATTGGGTCCCCTTGCTTAACTCCACATTTGCATTTAAAATGGCTACCAGGAACTCCATTCAGTAGAACAAAAGAAGTGCCTGATGACAACAACTACTTAATCCAAATAATCCATCTATCATCAAAACCTTTTGCAACAAGAATCCTTATGATAGCCTCATGCTGGATAGAATCAAAAGCCTTTTCAAAGTCTAACTTAAGCAAGGCAATCCTAGATTGTTCTTGATTTTATGAAGCCATATTGGTTCTTATGCACACATTTGGTGATCTCCTGTTGAAATCTGTTAGCAGCAAGCTTTTTAAGAAATTTTAGGCCAATAGTGGTGAGTGAAATAGGCCTAAAGTCTCCCACACTCTTAGGTGTCTGCTTCTTTGGGATCAAAGTAATATATGCATCATTGAGATTTTCTAACTGAACTGTTCCAGCATGAAACTCATGAACCAACTGAATAAAATCAGCAGAAATTATGTGCCAACACTTTTTTAAAAAAAGTCCATTGAAGCCATCAGGCCCAGGGGCCTTATCGATAGGCAAGTCTTTAATAACCTGTTCAATTTATTTTAGATCAAAAGGTTTTGTGAGCACCTCCAAGCCCTGAACCCTAGGTATTAAATACAATATGTTTTCATCCAAAGATATTGGACGAACCGTCCCCATTCTGCTTTTGAAGGATAACAAGAACTCTTTGGCCATTTCCCCATGGTTTGACGTGATAGAGCCATCAGATAATAAGAGGCTAGCAATGGAGTTCTTTCTATATATTTCAGTTGCCATGGCCTGAAAGAACTTGGAATTTTCCTCTCCCACTTTGATATACCTGATGGTACATCTCTTCCTCCAGTATAGATATTGCATGTGCAGCAAATGCTCATGGTGCAATTTAGTGAATTTCCTGAAATTAAACTCAGGTCTGGAAAGAGATCTCATGTCCTCAAGATTTTCCATAAAATTGAGTTTTCCCTTTGAAGTTATCTTATCGGATTGAGTCTTTAAGGATTTGAGAACACTTGATGTATGCCTTGCATGTGCTTATCTGTGGTGACAAAGGGATATCACATGATCCACTTGATGTATGTTTTGGTGATTGATGACCCACAAGTATAGGGGATCTATCGTAGTCCTTTCGATAAGTAAGAGTGTCAAACCCAACGAGGAGCAGAAGGAAATGATAAGCGGTTTTAAGCAAGGTATTCTCTGCAAGTACTGAAATAAGTGGTAACAAATAGTTTTGTGATAAGATAAATTGTAACGAGCAACAAGTAACAAAAGTAAATAAAGTGCAGCAAGGTGGCCCAATCCTTTTTGTAGCAAAGGACAAGCCGGAACAAACTCTTATATAAGGAAAAGCGCTCCCGAGGACACATGGGAATATCGTCAAGCTAGTTTTCATCACGTTCATATGATTCGCGTTCGATACTTTGATAATTTGATATGTGGGGTGGACCGGTGCTTGGGTGTTGTTATTACTTGAACAAGCATCCCACTTATGATTAACCTCTATTGCAAGCATCCACAACTACAACAAAAGTATTAAGGTAAACCTAACCATAGCATGAAACATATGGATCCAAATCAGCCCCTTACGAAGCAACGCATAAACTAGGGTTTAAGCTTCTGTCACTCTAGCAACCCATCATCTACTTATTACTTCCCAATGCCTTCCTCTAGGCCCAAATAATGGTGAAGTGTTATGCAGTCAACGTTCACATAACACCACTAGAGGCTAGACAACATACATCTTATCAAAATATCAAACGAATACCAAATTCACATGACTACTAATAGCAAGACTTCTCCCTTGTCCTCAGGAACAAACGTAATTACTCACAAAGCATATTCATGTTCATAATCAGAGGGGTAATAATATGAATATAGGATCTGAACATATGATCTTCCACCAAATAAACCAACTAGCATCAACTACAAGGAGTAATCAACACTATTAGCAACCTACTAGCACCAATCCCGGACTTTGAGACAAGAATTGGATACAAGAGATGAACTAGGGTTTGGAGATGAGATGGTGCTGGTGAAGATGTTGATGGATATTGCCCTCTCTCGATGAGAGGAGCGTTGGTGATGACGATGGTGATGATTTCCCCCTCCCGGAGGGAAGTATCCCCGGCAGAACAGCTCTGCCGAAGCTCTAGATTGGTTCCGCCAAGGTTCCGCCTCGTGGCGGCGGAGTCTCGTTCCGAAAAGTTCCTTTTATTTTTTTTCTCATCGAAAGACCTCATATAGGAGAAGATGGACGTGGAGAGCCACCAGGGGGCCCACGAGGTAGGGGGTGCGCCCTAGGAGGGGGGGGGCACCCTCGTGAGCAGGGTGTGGGCCCCCTGGCCTTCGTCTTTGCCGAGGATTTTTCTTTATTTATTTTAAGATGTTCCGTGAAGTTTCAGGACTTTTGGACTTGCGCATAATAGGTCTCTAATATTTGCTCCTTTTCCAGCCCAGAATTCCAGCTGCCGGCATTCTCCCTCCTTATGTAAACCTTGTAAAATAAGAGAGAATAGCCATAAGTATTGTGACATAAAGTGAAATAACAGTCCATAATGCAATAAATATCGATATAAAAGCATGATGCAAAATGGACGTATCAACTCCCCCAAGCTTAGACCTCGCTTGTCCTCAAGCGAAAAGCCGATAACAATAAATATGTCCACATGTTTAGAGGTAGAGGCGTCGATAAAAATAAAATATGGACATGAAGGCATCATGATTATTCTCATAACAGCAAGATATATAGATTTTGTCATATGATTACTTATGTTCAAGTGATGATCTATTCACAATGCAAAAGTATAAATCATAAACCTTATTGGGCTCCGACAAACTATAATCTTAGTCATTGAAGCAATTGCAATTTATCATAACAACGGAAAGAGTCTATGTCAGAGCTAAAAAGCAAGTCCACATACTCAACTATCATTTAGTCCTCCATAATTGCTAACACTCACGCAATACTTGTGGTTACGGAGTTTTAATCGGACACAGAGAAAGATAGGGGCTTATAGTTTTGCCCCACAACCTTTTACCTCAAGGGTAATGTCAACAATAATGGTTCATGCTCCCCTACATCCAATTAGACATGTTCTTTCCAACATGCTGAGCTTGCCGAAGGATAAAATGAAAAAGGAAAGGTGAAGATCACCATGACTCTTGCATAAGGTAGAAGATAATAATAAAGAATAGGCCCTTCGCAGAGGGAAGCAGAGGTTGCCATGCGCTTTTATGGTTGGATGCACAAAATCTCAATGCGAAAGAACGTCACTTTATATTGCCCCTTGTGATATGAACCTTTATTATGCAGTCCATCGCTTTTATTACTTCTACATCACAAGATCGTATAAATCTTATTTCTTCCACACCAATCAATCATACATATTTAGAGCAATTTTTATTACTTTGCACCGATGACAACTTACTTGAAGGATCTTACTCAATCCATAGGTAGATATGGTGGACTCTCATGGGAAAACTGGTTTAAGGGTATTTGGAAGCACAAGTAGTATTTCTACTTGGTGCTGAGAATTTGGATAGCATGAGGGGGAAAGGAAAGCTCAACAAGTTAGAGGATCCATGACAACATACTTTATCTCAGATATAAGAAAGACATAACTCATTACGTTGTCTTCCTTGTCCAACATCAACTCTTTAGCATGTCATATTTTAATGAGTGCTCCCAATCATAAAAGATGTCAATGATAATATATCTATATGTGAAACCTCTCTTTCCTTATTACTTCCTATTAATTGCAATGATGACCAAAGCTATGTCTGCCAACTCCCAACAACTTTTACTCATCATACTCTTTCTATGTGAAGTTATTACTCTCAATAAGATCAATAAGAACTTTTTGTTTCTTTTTATTCTTTTTCTCTTTTCTTTTATTCACCCAAGATCATGGCAAAATAATCAAGCCCTTGACTCAACACTAATCTTTATTATATATAGCTCACGGACTCGATTACAAAGAAAGATCATAAAGCAAACTCAAAACTAGATCATGCCATAAACTTTATTCTACTAGATCAAGATACTACTAATAGGATCGAACTGAGAAAAAAAGGGTAAAGATAGGAGTTGTGATTGTGATACAATACCGGGGCACCTCCCCCAAGCTTGGCAGTTGCTAAGGGGAGTGCCCATACCCATGTGATTATATCTCCTTTGTCGGTGAAGAAGGTGGAGGTAACGGATAATCGCACATCGAGCGTAAGAGGTCCTCCAGCTTGCGAATAATGCCCTTGAGTGCGACAATATGCTCCTTCAACAAAATATTTTCTTGTGTGAGATACTTGTTTTGTATACGAGCTAACTCAATCATCTTGAAAGCTTCGATCTCAGTTGGGGTAAGAAGGTTATGATCAATTTGAAGGATGTCTTTTGCTGCTGGAGCTTGATCCTCCGTGGCCTTCTTGATCCTTTCATCATTGTTGACCCTCGTGGGTTCTTCCCTCTTCAGATCTATCTTCATTAGCCAAGCATCGTTGTCACCATTGTTGGAGGAGGGAGACGACATGATGCCTAGCCTGGAAAACCCTGACAGAAAACAGCTCGAAACAAGAACAGAGGAGGTTTGCGTGATACGGGAGTCAAAACCTTCGAGAGGTTATATAATGAATTTTTACCATCCAAAATATGTATCATGCAAGAAAACAGAGTCCGGAAGGCACACGAGGTGCTCACGAGGTAGGGGGCGCGCCCAGAGGGGTAGGGCGTGCCCACCACCCTCGTGTCCTTCCCGAACTGCTACTTATTTTCCTATTTTTATAAATATTCCAAAACGGAGAAATATTGCCTTAAAAATTGTTTTGGAGTCGGTTTACTTACCGTACCACATACCTATTCCTTTTTGGAGTCTGAAACGGTCTGGAAGGTGTCCCTTATGTATTCCTCCGTGTTTACGGTTTCAATAATATTGGTTTCAACATCTATGGGATTACCTGAGATATAATGTTTGATTGTTTGACCGTTTACCACCTTCGGATTTGTGCCCTCGAAGTTGTTGATCTTTATGGCTCCGGAACGATAGACCTCTTCGATAACATAGGGGCCTTCCCATTTAGAGAGAAGTTTGCCTGCAAAAAATCTTAAACAAGAGTTGTATGGCAATACATAATCACCTACATTAAACTCACGCTTTTGTATCCTTTTGTCATGCCATCTTTTAATTTTTTCTTTAAACAACTTGGCATTTTCATAAGCTTGGGTTCTCCATTCATCAAGTGAGCTAATGTCAAATAACCTCTTCTCACCGGCAAGTTTAAAATCATAGTTGAGCTCTTTAATAGCCCAATACGCCTTATGTTCTAGTTCGAGAGGTAAGTGACATGCTTTTCCATAAACCATTTTATACGGAGATATACCCATAGGATTTTTGTATGCAGTTCTATAAGCCCGTAATGCGTCATCAAGTTTCTTGGACCAATTCTTTCTAGACCTATTAATAGTCTTTTGCAAAATTAATTTGAGCTCTCTATTGCTCAACTCTACTTGACCACTAGACTGAGGGTGATAAGGGGATGCAATTCTATGATTAACATCATATTTAGCAAGCATTTCACGGAAATCACCATGTACAAAGTGTGAACCACCATCAGTCATTAAATATCTAGGGACTCCAAACCTCAGGAAAATAATTTCCTTAAGCATTTTAATAGAAGTGTTATGATCAACGCTACTAGTTGGAATAGCTTCTACCCACTTAGTAACATAATCAACAACAACTAAAATATGAGTATATCCATTAGAGGCAGGAAAAGGTCCCATATAATCAAAGCCCCAAACATCAAATGGTTCAGTAACGAGTGAATAATTCATAGGTATTTCTTGACGTCTACTAATATTACCAATTCTTTGACATTCATCACAAGATAAGACAAACTTACGGGCATCCTTGAAGAGAGTAGGCCAATAAAAACCAGATTGCAATACCTTATGTGCAGTTCTATCTCCAGCGTGGTGTCCTCCATAAGACTCGGAGTGACACTTGCGTAGGATCTGTTCCTGTTCATGCTCAAGTACACAACGTCTAATAACACCATCTACTCCTTCTTTATAAAGATGTGGGTCATCCGAAAAGTAATGTCTCAAGTCATAGAAAAACTTTTTCTTTTGCTGGTACATGAAGCTAGGTGGTATAAACTTAGCAACAATATAATTAGCGTAATCAGCATACCATGGAGTACTACGAGAAGTACTTATAACATTTAATTGTTCATCAGGAAAGCTATCATTAATAGGTAGTGGGTCATCAAGAATATTTTCTAACCTAGACAAGTTGTCTGCAACGGGGTTCTCAGCTCCTTTCCTATCAACAATATGCAAATCAAATTCTTGTAGCAAGAGAACCCATCTAATAAGTCTCGGTTTAGCATCTTTCTTTTCCATAAGGTATTTAATAGCAGCATGATCAGTGTGAATAGTTACTTTAGAATCAACAATATAAGGTCTGAACTTATCACAAGCAAATACAACTGCTAAAAGCTCCTTTTCAGTAGTAGCATAATTTCTTTGAAAATTGTCTAGAGTCTTACTAGCATAATGAATAAAATTTAATTTCTTATCAACTCTTTGCCCTAGAATAGCACCTACAACATAATCACTAGCATCACACATAATTTCAAAGGGTAAATTCCAATCAGGTGGCTGAACAACAGGTGCAAAGACTAATGCTTTCTTAAGTGTTTCAAATGCTTATACACAATCATCATCAAAGACAAATGGTATATCTTTTTGCAATAAATTAGTCAGAGGCCGGGAAATTTTTGAGAAGTCCTTAATGAACCTCCTGTAAAATCCGGCGTGACCAAGGAAACTTCTTATACCTTTGATGTCCTTGGGACATGGCATCTTTTCAATAGCATCGACCTTGGCTTTATCAACTTCAATACCTCTTTCAGAAACTTTATGCCCCAAGACAATACCTTCATTAACCATAAAGTGGCACTTTTCCCAATTCAAGACAAGATTAGTTTCTTCACATCTCTATAAAACTCGATCAAGATTGCTCAAGCAATCATCAAAAGAGGAACCATAGATGGAAAAGTCATCCATGAAAACCTCACAAATCTTTTCATAGAAGTCAGAGAATATAGCCATCATGCATCTTTGAAAGGTAGCAGGTGCATTACATAAACCAAAAGGCATACGTCTATAAGCAAAAGTACCAAAAGGGCATGTAAAAGTAGTCTTTGATTGATCTCTAGCCGACACAGGTATTTGAGAAAAACCAGAATAACCATCTAGAAAGCAATAGTGTGCATGTTTGCATAATCTTTCTAGCATTTGATCAATAAAAGGTAAGGGGTAATGATCTTTCTTAGTAGCTTTATTTAATTTGCGGAAATCAATTACCATCCTATAACCTGTAATAATTCTTTGTGGGATCAATTCATCTTTATCATTAGGAACAACAGTAATACCTCCCTTCTTAGGGACACAATGGACATGACTTACCCACGGACTATCAGCAACGGGATAAATTATACCTGCCTCCAGAAGCTTGAGTATTTCTTTTCTTACCACTTCTTTCATTTTAGGATTCAAACATCGTTGAGGATCACGAATTGGTTTGGCATCTGCTTCCAAATATATTTTATGTTGACATAGAGTGGGACTAATGCCCTTAAGATCATCAAGAGTATATCCAATAGCAGCACGATGCTTCTTCAGAGTTTTCAATAATCTTTCTTCTTCATGCTCTGTAAGGTTAGCACTAATAATAACAGGATATATCTTCTTTTCATCAAGATAAGCATATTTAAGATTACCAGGCAACGGTTTAAGCTCAAATACGGGATCACCCTTGGGTGGAGGAGGATCCCCTAAAATTTCAACAGGTAAATTGTGTTGCAGAATAGGTTCCTGTTTAAAGAATACTTCATCTATTTCCCTTCTTTCATTCATGAACATATCATTTTCATGGTCTAGCAAATAGTGTTCTAAAGGATCACTAGGAGGTACGGAAATAGAAGCATGACCAATAATTTCATCCTTACTAGGTAATTCTTCCTCATGATGTTGTTTACTAAATTTAGAGAAATTAAACTCATGAACCATATCATCCAAGCCAATAGTAACAACATTCTTTTCGCAATCTATCCTAGCATTAACAGTGTTTAAGAAGGGTCTACCAAATATAATGGGACAAAAGCTATCTTGCGGAGAAGTAAGAACAAGAAAATCAGCAGGATATTTAGTTTTCCCACACAAGACTTCAACATCTCTAACAATTCCAATTGGTGAAATAGTATCTCTATTGGCAAGTTTAATTGTGACATCAATACCTTCTAACTCAGCAGGTGCAATTTCATTCTTAATATCTTCGTATAAAGTATGTGGTATAACACTAGCACTCGCACCCATATCACATAAGCCATGATAACAATGATCTCCTATTTTAACAGAAATAACAGGCACGCCTACCACAGGTCTATGTTTATCTTTAGCACAAGGTTTAGCAATTCTAGCAGTTTCACCTTCGAACTGAATAACATGCCCATCAATATTATCAGACAAGAGATCTTTAACAATAGCAATATTAGGTTCTACTTTAACTTGCTCAGGGGGTGTATAAGTTCTAATATTGCTTTTATGAACAATAGTTGAAGCTTTAGCATGATCCTTTGTTCTAACAGGGAAGGGTGGTTTCTCAACATAAGAAGTAGGAACAATAGGATCATTATAAGTGACAGTCTTTTCTTCAACTTTAATAGGTGCAGCTACTTTTACTTCTATGGGAGGATCATATTTAAACCACTTCTCCTTAGGTATATCAACATAAGTAGCAAAAGATTCACAAAAAGAAGCTACTATCTCAGAGTCAAGTCCATATTTAGTGCTAAACTTACGGAAAATATCGGTGTCCATAAAAGATTTAACACAATCAAACTTAGGTGTCATACCTGACTCCTTACCTTCGTCGAGGTCCCAATCTTCAGAGTTGCGTTTAATTCTATCCAATAAATTCCATCTGAATTCAATAGTCTTCATCATAAAAGAGCCAGCACAAGAAGTATCGAGCATGGTGCGATTGTTTTCAGAAAGCCGAGCATAAAAACTTTGCATAATTATTTCTCTCGAGAGCTCATGATTGGGGCATGAATATAACATTGATTTAAGCCTCCCCCAAGCTTGAGCGATGCTTTCTCCTTCGCGAGGCCAGAAATTATATATATAATTGTGATTACGATGAACAAGATGCATAGGGTAATACTTTTGATGAAATTCCAATTTCAATCTTTTATAGTTCCATGATTTCATATCATCACTGTAACACCCCGGTGTAATGATGCTACAGTAACCCCTGGGGTTAAGTTAATCTTTTTGCTAAACATGTGCCTGATCATTATTGTCTCATGTTCTTTCACATTCCAATTGAATTCAAATTCAAATTCTGTGTGCAATTCAATATGCTCAGACATGAACACAAAAAATGTTCATCATGTGCCAAATAATCCACAACTAATATTGGTGGTGAACCAACATTTTTGCAAAAGGTTTAAGTGGCCTAAGCTACTTAAAACAATGGCCTAAGCAATAAATTAAATGCCTTTTTAATTTATAAAATTGGCATTCTTTTTCTAAAGTCTCACAATATTTTCGTGGCAGTGCAATATACTTCTTTGAAATTATTTTGTCCAATGGCATAATTTTTGCAAAGTCTTTATTGGCTAAAAGAAAAAGAAAAGAAAATGCAAAAGCTGTTTACAAAAAAGGAAAGGAAACCCCCCTGCCCCTGGGCCTAAGGCCGCAGAGACAGGCCCAGCTGGCCGTCGGCCCACCCTAGCCGGTCCACTCCCCCTTTCCTGTCGCTCTCCCCCCTCCTCCTGTTCCTCCGACCGGGCGAGGCAGAGCGCGCCCGTCCCCGCCGGACCCGCCTCGCCGGCGTCGCCCGAGCGAGGGGATAAGGCTTGCGCCTCCTCGCCTCCTCGATCCCCGCCTCCACTTGCACCACCCACTCCGCCTGCTCCTCCTCTCCCTCTCTGTCTCGCTCGCCCGCCTCACCCGAGCACCATCGCCGTCGTCCCACCTTGCATCACCGTGGCGACCGCTCCCCTCGTGCTCCTCCGCCGTAACCAGCCGCTCCTCTGCGCTCCGCTACGTCGACTACGGCCACGAACGCGAGCTGGCAAGCCCCGCAACACCGGATCCCCGTCTTCTTCCTCCCCGGGTCGCCTGCGCTCCTAACCTGTCGAGGGCCTTTCTTGCGCCGCGCGGTGAGCCCCTCATCCTCTCCCCTCACTCCCCTGGCCTCTGGTGATCCCGTCGCCACAGCGCCCGCCATGGCCGAGCTCGGTTCCGCCGTGCAGCTAGTCGCCGTCGCTGTAGTCGTTGCCAAGGCCGGGCAAGCACGGCAACGTGCTCAGGGCGCCTCCCTAGTGCCGCCCGAGCCTCTAGCTCGCCACCTCGTGCCCTCTGGCCGCGTACCGCACCTCGGCCGAATTCCGGCGCCGCCACGGTCGACGCCGCCGTCGACTCCGTCCGCTTCAGACCGCGTGAGTGCCGTAGATCGACGCGGATCGTTTCCCTCGTTCGAACGCGCTAGGCCGCGCGCCAAATGGTCGCCTGAGGCCGTTTTCCGGCGAGATCCGAGCCGCGCCGCCGCGTTTAGCGTCGCCGGCGTTGAGCCGCCGGCCACCGCCGACGTGGCACACCTGGGGCCACCCCCAGGGTCGCTGCCAGCGGGCCCTATGGCCCCCAGTTGACCGGGTTGACCCAGTCAACTGCTGACTGGGCAGCCCAGTACCACTGACGTGTAGGCCCCACCACATAATTAAACTAATTAAAATGGTTTTATAATTAAAAGTAATTAGTTTAGCTAATTAGTCACTGACATGTGGGGCCTAACTGCTAATTAACACCCTGTTAATTTAATATAACCCACTGTTAGCCCTTTGTCTATGACATGTGGGACCCGTTGGTCAGTTTGACCTGGTCAGCGAGTCTGTTGACTGCTGACGTCATCAGCACGTCATGCTGACGTCATTTTATCTTTTCTATTATTTTAAATAATTCCAGAAAATGGTTTAATCTTTAAAAATTCATAGAAAATAAACCGTAACTCGGATGAAAATGTTTTCTATATGAAAGTTGCTCAGAAAAATCCAACGAATCCGAATATGCGGTCCGTTCATCTGTCACATGCCCCTAGCATGCTGAACATGGAACTTTCCCCCTCCGGTCATCTGTCTGACACAGGTCCGGAACCGGGAACACCTTCCCGGTTGAATTCCCCCTTCACCTATAACGTCTAGGACCGCGTTAGAGCACGCTTAGCGCTACGTATCGTCATGTCATGCTTAGTGTTACCTCTGTTTGCTATGTATTTACTGTTTCTTCCCCCTCTTCTCTCCGGTAGACCCCGAGGCCGCTGATGCCCCGGTGATCGACTACGTCGTCGACAACGACCCCTCCTTGCCAGATCAACCAGGCAAGCCCCCCCTTTGATCATCCCGATATCGCCCATTCCATTCTCTCATGCTTGCATTAGATTTTGCTACTGTTATTGTTTGCTCCTATTCTGATGCATAGCCTGCTTTTGTATCTGCTGTTGTACCTTACCTGCTTATCCTAAACTGCTTAGTATAGGTTGGTTAGTGATCCATCAGTGACCCCCACCTTGTCCTTGTTGCCCCTGCTTCATCATTGAAGACCCGATCAACGGGATCGAAGACCAGGCCCCGGCACCGCACATCACTTTCCCCTTAGTTGCTCGACACTACTGGGATACTATCGAGTGCCGAGGGTGAGACCTCTACAACACTTCTGATGTTAACCCTGTAGTGTAGCTATTCGGTCGTGGTCATCGAGGGTGATTTCCTCTTTAACCACTTCCGATATGACTCTGTCGTGCAACCCCTCAAGTGTGAACCTCGGGGGTGATTCCTCTTACGTTCACCTTGATGATTACATCGAGTGGAATTCACCGGGGGTGATTCCTCGGGTTTTCCCCTTAATGTTTGGACACACGGATACTTGGACTTTACCACTGTTACTTGGAAAGACGGGTCGACCCTGAGGGGTACCCGCGCGAGCTTAATTGCGAGTGATGTGGAGTCGGGTTGACCTGGAGGGTGCCCGCGAGATAATTACGAGGCGTGGCCGGGCATTCCTAGCCCTTGCCGCAAGTCCTCGAGACGGGGCAACGGGGTCGCATCTTTCGTGAGTCTCTGCTTGTTACCGCGCGTTCCTAATCCACTACGATTTGGATATTTGATCCGAGGGGCCTCTGGCCTGATAGCACTAACCATCACGTGGGCATAGTATGGGCGTTCTGCGTCGTATACATCAGCCAAAGCTTAATAGACGTCAGCGACTGAGTGGCGCGCGCCGGGTTGGACTGCGCAAGCGCCTGCCTTGTTGAAGGAGGTAGCTAGGTCTGCTCACCGGCCGCGTACGCAACGTGCAGGAGTTTCCGGGGAGATGGCCCATGACCCCTGGGGGCATAGGTTTAGTCCGGCGTGCTGACCTCTCTGTTAAGTCTAGGTCGGGTTGCGGCGTATTGTTTGGCCGAGGCCGGGCATGACCCAGGAAAGTGTGTCCGGCCGGAGTTAATCGAGCGTGGTGGGTAAGTTGGTGCACCCCTGCAGGGAAGAACTAAACTATGCATAGCCTGTCCTACGGTAACGGACACTTGGAGTTGTATCCCGATCGATACAACTAGAACTGGATACTTGTGATGAGAACTGGATGGTGATGAGGATTTGATTGTGATGATAACTGGATAGTATGGCTCTGGGATTTCTTTCTCGCAGGGAGTCGAGAAAGGATCTCCGGCCGAGGTTGATAACACCACTGCTACTTTACTTTATGCTACTCTACTCCCTCCTGTTGCTGCAAGATGCTGGGTTCGAGAAGATGCTAGTCTTCGATAGGACTAGGCCTTCTCTCTATTGTGGCATTTCTGCAGCCCAGTCCACATATATAGCCTTCCTTTGATAATGCTGCATATGTAGTGTAGATCCTTGCTTGCGAGTACTTTGGATGAGTACTCACGGTTGCTTTGCTCCCCCTTTTCCCCCTTTCTTCTTCTTTCCGGCTGATGCAACCAGATGATGGAGCCCAGGAGCCAGATGCCACCGCTGATGCTTACTACTACGTGGAGGCCGCCGATGACCAGGAGTAGTTAGGAGGCTCCCAGGCAGGAGGCCTTGCCTTTTCGATCGTAGATGCTTTTGTGCTAGCCTTCTTAAGGCAAACTTGTCTAACTTATGTCTGTACTCAGATATTGTTGCTTCCGCTGACTCTTGTGTTTTCGAGCTTATGTATTCGAGCCCTCGAGGCCCCTGGCTTGTAATATAAAGCTTGTATTATTTTAATTTGTGTCTAGAGTTGTGTTGTGATATCTTCCCGTGAGTCCTTGATCTTGATCGTACACATTTGCGTGTATGATTAGTGTACGATTGAATCGAGGGCGTCACAAGTTGGTATCAGAGCCGACTGCCTGTAGGTAGCCCCCTTTCCAACTCCTTGGCCGAAGTTGAGTCTAGTCACTGAAAACTTTTACTAACATTGGCTGTGTGGCTTACGGGCCCACGTCGCCATTGGGTGGTATTAGCATCTTTTACTCCTCGTCTATACTCTGGGACTCTGAACTCTCTTCTACTCGGGTTAAACGAATTTACTAACATTAGGATCCCGTGACCACATTCACCCCGAAGTTGGATGAAGCCATAGTTATTCCTTAGAATAGCATTTTGAGTAGTGCACACCCTGTCGTGTTGACTACGGAGTGGAATCCATCGTACCTCCTTCATTATGCATGTTTTCATCATGAATGATCCTTATCTTTGCAAATGCTCAATGCTGAACTACCCCTGTTACATGTTAGCAGGATGGTTAGACCCGCTGGTCGTGGCTGTGGTGCCAACGACCCACCACCGCCTGAATTCTTTACTGGAATGAGGCAACAGTTTGAGTTAACTCGCCAGTTCATGGAAGGAATGATGGCTCAGTTTCCTCGTCCGAACATGAATCAACATCCAACCCGAGTAACTCTGCAGGACTTCATGCGCCTCAACCCAACTATCTACCGCAGCTCAACTCAACCCCTTGATGCTGATGACTGGCTCCGCGACATCACATATGAAATGGAGTCTGCTAGTGTTGCCCCTGCCAGCTATGTCACCTTCGCATCTTTCTTTCTGAAGGGTCCTGCTGCTCAATGGTGGGACAGCCACAGGCGTACCCTACCTGCTGGAACGGTCATTACTTGGCCGGATTTCCAAGCTGCCTTCCGTGCCCGTTTCATTCCTCAGGGAACCATGGACAGGAAGAAGCGAGAGTTCCGCAACCTCACCCAAGGCAACAAGACTGTAGATGCTTATCAACGGGAATTTCTGGACTTGTCACGTTATGCTGAAGAAGACATTGCAACTGATGCTCGTAAGCAAGAGAAGTTTCGTGATGGACTTCACCCTGATATCAAGCTAGCATTGCTCGTTCATGACTTTGCCGACTTCGCCACCTTGGTGAACAAGGCTATTCAGGTTGAGACTGGTCTTCAGGAACACCAGGGATCCCTCAGGCGTAGCCGTGACGCTGGCCCATCTTCGGGCCCGTCAGCGCAGAAGCGTCGGATATGGATTCCCCACAGCATGTATCGTCCAACTGCACCTGCACCAAGACAGTCCTATGTTGCACCTCGTCTGCCTCCTCAACCGCAGAGGCAGCCCCTTCGGGCTGTACCACCCCAAGCTTCTGCTCCCAATCCCAATGATGGTCTGTGCTTCAAGTGTGGCCTTCCAGGTCACCGCTCCAGGAAATGCCCTCAGAATCAGAATCAGCTGGCTCTGTCTTCAACTGACCGTAACAATCAGCCCCATAACAACAATGCCAGACCTTATGGTCGTGGTCAGGCTAATCATGTTGATCTGAATGAAGCTCAAGACCAGCCTGCCACTGTGATGGGTACTCTCCTTGTTAATTCAGTACCAGCTTCTGTTTTGTTTGATTCAGGAGCATCACATTCATTCATGTCAGAAAATTTTGCTTACGCACATGACATTCGATGCGAGCCCATGAACACTCCGATAGTGGTACGCACCCCTGCGGGCCGATGTCAAACTACCATGATTGGTCGCGACGTTCCTGTTGAAATTGAAGGGTTGGAATTCCTTGTTTCTCCCATTATTCTGGAGTCTTCCAATATTGACCTCATTCTGGGAATGGAATGGTTGAAAGCGCATACTGCCTCTATCGTTTGCGCTACCAAGGTCGTTCACCTCCTACATCCTTCAGATGAGATTGTAACCTACCATGCTCAGCTTGTTCAAAACGCTGAAGCACGACTTTATGCTTTGAATGCGTTGAACGCGGCACCTCTTGAGGGAATTGAAAAGATTCCAGTCGTTCGCGACTTCCAAGACGTATTTCCAGAAGAACTTCCAGGAATACCCCCTGCCCGGGCTGTCGAGTTCGTCATCGACTTGAAACCAGGCACCGTTCCTATTGCAAAACGACCCTACAAGATGCCACCTCATGAACTCCTTGAGCTTAAGGAGGAAATCGACAAATCTCTTCACAAGGGTTTCATTCGTCCAAGTTCCTCTGCTTGGGGAGCACCTTCTCTCTTCGTCAAGAAGAAGGACGGTACGAACCGTTTGGTCCAAGACTATCGTCCTATCAACCAAGCTACAATTCAAAACAAATATCCCCTTCCTCGGATCAATGATCTGTATGATCAACTGGCTGGTTCATCGATATTCTCTAAACTCGACTTGAGGTTGGGTTACCACCAGATCCGTGTTCGTGAAGAGGATATTCCAAAGACCGCATTTGTGACTCGTTATGGTTCTTACGAGTACACCGTCATGTCATTCGGTTTAACCAATGCTCCAGCTACATTCTCTCGTCTGATGAACTATATATTCATGGATTACCTCGACAAGTTCGTCGTAGTCTATCTGGATGATATACTGGTATATTCGAAGAATAAAGAAGAACATGCTGAACATCTTCGTCTTGTTCTGGAGAAGCTTCGAGAGCATCAACTTTATGCCAAGTATTCCAAGTGTGAATTCTGGTTACCCGAAGTCACCTACCTTGGTCATGTTATCTCCAAGGATGGTATTGCCGTCAACCCAGAGCGCGTTCAGGCTATTCTTGACTGGACCCCTCCGAAGACTGTCAAGCAAGTCAGAAGCTTTCTCGGACTGGCCAGCTATTGTCGCCGCTTTGTCGAGAACTTCTCCAAGATCGCCAAGCCACTGACTAATCTGCTTCACAAAGGCGTTAAGTTCGATTGGACAGACAAATGTCAGGAAAGTTTCCAGGCACTCAAGGACAAACTGACTTCTGCCCCAGTGCTTGCTCCCCCTGATTCTCGCAAGGACTTTGTCATCTATTGCGACGCTTCACGTCAAGGATTAGGCTGCGTCCTAATGCAAGAGCGCAGAGTGATTGCCTATGCCTCCCGTCAAGTGCGTCCTCACGAAGAGAACTACCCAGTTCATGACCTCGAGCTTGCTGCGGTTATCTTTGCACTGAAGCTATGGCGACAATACCTTCTCGGTAATCGTTGTGAGATCTTCACTGATCATCAGAGTCTGAAGTACCTGTTTACTCAGCCAGATCTGAACCTCCGTCAGCAGCGATGGATGGAAGCTATTGCTGACTACAACTGCGGTATATCTTATACACCTGGCAAGGCTAATGTAATGGCCGATGCCCTAAGCCGAAAGTCTTATTGCAATAATCACCAGGTCTACAAAGCTCAACCCCGCCTTTATGAAGAGCTATGCAAGCTGAACCTTCAACTAGTTCCACAGGGTTCTCTGAATAACCTTGTTTTGGAACCAACTCTTCTGAAAGCAATCAAGTCTGCTCAAGCCAAAGATGCTCATGTTGATCTGATGAAAAAGGATCTTGCCTTAGAGAAATCCAGAGATTTCTCACTTGGTGAAGATGGAACCTTATACTTCAGAGATCGCATTGTCGTACCCCGGTTCGAGCTTATGACAGAGAAGGTGATGAAAGAAGCGCATGACACCCCTCTCTCTATTCATCCGGGAAGTACCAAGATGTATCTAGACATCCGTCAGAAGTACTGGTGGTCTAATATGAAGCAAGACATTGCTCGATATATTGAAGAATGTGACGTTTGTCGTCGCGTCAAAGCAGAACATCAGAAACCGGCTGGACTTCTACAACCGCTTCCGATTCCTGAATGGAAGTGGGATAAGATTCAAATGGACTTCGTCACTGGCCTTCCCAAGTCTCAGAAAGGTAACGATGCTATCTTTGTCGTCATCGACCAATTCTCGAAGGTTGCTCACTTTCTGCCAGTCAAGGAGACTATCACTGCTAGTCAATTGGCAACCTTGTATATCTCCCGAATTGTGTCACTCCACGGCATTCCGAAGGAGATCAGTTCAGACCGCGGCAGTATTTTCACTTCTAAGTTCTGGGATAGTTTCCAAGAGGCAATGGGAACTCATATTACCTGGAGCACTGCTTATCATCCCCAATCCCAAGGCCAAGTCGAGCGAGTCAATCAAATTCTTGAAGACATGCTTCGAGCTTGTGTTATTTCTTTCGGCAAGAAGTGGGAAGAATCTCTCCCTTATGCGGAGTTCTCTTATAACAACAGCTATCAAGCCAGCTTGAAGATGGCACCCTTTGAAGTGCTTTATGGACGTAAGTGCCGAACCCCTCTGAATTGGTCAGAAACTGGGGAACGAGCACTCATTGGTCCGGACATTATTCAACAAGCTGAAGAGCAGGTTCGCATTGTCCGGGATAATCTCAAGGCGGCCCAATCCCGCCAGAAGAGCAACTATGACCGGAAACACTGGGGTTCAACTTATCAACCTGGTGAACAAGCTTATCTGCGTGTCACTCCTTTGAGAGGCACTCATCGGTTCGGAGTCAAGGGCAAGCTAGCTCCGCGCTACATTGGTCCCTTCCGTATTCTCGCCCGTCGTGGACTGGTGGCTTATCAATTGGAGTTGCCACCTCAGTTCTCTCACGTCCATGACGTCTTCCATGTGTCGCAACTTCGTCGATGCTTCAAGGATCCGGAACGTGAAGTGGATCCGGAATTGATTGAAGTTCAAGATGATCTCACTTACAAAGAGCATCCGATCTGCATTCTTGAAGAAGCTGAACGTCGAACCCGCCAGAAGGTTACCAAGTTCCTCAAGGTGCAATGGTCGAATCATACTAAAGAGGAAGCCACTTGGGAACGCGAAGATAACCTCCGGGCTGAATACCCCGACCTGTTCCCTTCTACCTCTTAATTCTCGGGACGAGAATTTCTTTTAGAGGAGGAGAGTTGTAACACCCCGGTGTAATGATGCTACAGTAACCCCTGGGGTTAAGTTAATCTTTTTGCTAAACATGTGCCTGATCATTATTGTCTCATGTTCTTTCACATTCCAATTGAATTCAAATTCAAATTCTGTGTGAAATTCAAAATGCTCAGACATGAACACAAAAATGTTCATCATGTGCCAAATAATCCACAACTAATATTGGTGGTGAACCAACATTTTTGCAAAAGGTTTAAGTGGCCTAAGCTACTTAAAACAATGGCCTAAGCAATAAATTAAATGCCTTTTTAATTTATAAAATTGGCATTCTTTTTCTAAAGTCTCACAATATTTTCGTGGCAGTGCAATATACTTCTTTGAAATTATTTTGTCCAATGGCATAATTTTTTGCAAAGTCTTTATTGGCTAAAAGAAAAAGAAAAGAAAATGCAAAAGCTGTTTACAAAAAAGGAAAGGAAAACCCCCCTGCCCCTGGGCCTAAGGCCGCAGAGACAGGCCCAGCTGGCCGTCGGCCCACCCCAGCCGGCCCACTCCCCCTTTCCTGTCGCTCTCCCCCCTCCTCCTGTTCCTCCGACCGGGCGAGGCAGAGCGCGCCCGTCCCCGCCGGACCCGCCTCGCCGGCGTCGCCCGAGCGAGGGGATAAGGCTTGCGCCTCCTCGCCTCCTCGATCCCCGCCTCCACTTGCACCACCCACTCCGCCTGCTCCTCCTCTCCCTCTCTGTCTCGCTCGCCCGCCTCACCCGAGCACCATCGCCGTCGTCCCACCTCGCATCACCGCGGCGACCGCTCCCCTCGTGCTCCTCCGCCATAACCAGCCGCTCCTCTGCGCTCCGCTACGTCGACTACGGCCACGAACGCGAGCTGGCAAGCCCCGCAACACCGGATCCCCGTCTTCTTCCTCCCCGGGTCGCCTGCGCTCCTAACCTGTCGAGGGCCTTTCTTGCGCCGCGCGGTGAGCCCCTCATCCTCTCCCCTCACTCCCCTGGCCTCTGGTGATCCCGTCGCCACAGCGCCCGCCATGGCCGAGCTCGGTTCCGCCGTGCAGCTAGTCGCCGTCGCTGTAGTCGTTGCCAAGGCCGGGCAAGCACGGCAACGTGCTCAGGGCGCCTCCCTAGTGCCGCCCGAGCCTCTAGCTCGCCACCTCGTGCCCTCTGGCCGCGTACCGCACCTCGGCCGAATTCCGGCGCCGCCACGGTCGACGCCGCCGTCGACTCCGTCCGCTTCAGACCGCGTGAGTGCCGTAGATCGACGCGGATCGTTTCCCTCGTTCGAACGCGCTAGGCCGCGCGCCAAATGGTCGCCTGAGGCCGTTTTCCGGCGAGATCCGAGCCGCGCCGCCGCGTTTAGCGTCGCCGGCGTTGAGCCGCCGGCCACCGCCGACGTGGCACACCTGGGGCCACCCCCAGGGTCGCTGCCAGCGGGCCCTATGGCCCCCAGTTGACCGGGTTGACCCAGTCAACTGCTGACTGGGCAGCCCAGTACCACTGACGTGTAGGCCCCACCACATAATTAAACTAATTAAAATGGTTTTATAATTAAAAGTAATTAGTTTAGCTAATTAGTCACTGACATGTGGGGCCTAACTGCTAATTAACACCCTGTTAATTTAATATAACCCACTGTTAGCCCTTTGTCTATGACATGTGGGACCCGTTGGTCAGTTTGACCTGGTCAGCGAGTCTGTTGACTGCTGACGTCATCAGCACGTCATGCTGACGTCATTTTATCCTTTCTGTTATTTTAAATAAATCCAGAAAATGGTTTAATCTTTAAAAATTCATAGAAAATAAACCGTAACTCGGATGAAAATGTTTTCTATATGAAAGTTGCTCAGAAAAATCCAACGAATCCGAATATGCGGTCCGTTCATCTGTCACATGCCCCTAGCATGCTGAACATGGAACTTTCCCCCTCCGGTCATCTGTCTGACACAGGTCCGGAACCGGGAACACCTTCCCGGTTGAATTCCCCCTTCACCTATAACGTCTAGGACCGCGTTAGAGCACGCTTAGCGCTACGTATCGTCATGTCATGCTTAGTGTTACCTCTGTTTGCTATGTATTTACTGTTTCTTCCCCCTCTTCTCTCCGGTAGACCCCGAGGCCGCTGATGCCCCGGTGATCGACTACGTCGTCGACAACGACCCCTCCTTGCCAGATCAACCAGGCAAGCCCCCCCTTTGATCATCCCGATATCGCCCATTCCATTCTCTCATGCTTGCATTAGATTTTGCTACTGTTATTGTTTGCTCCTATTCTGATGCATAGCCTGCTTTTGTATCTGCTGTTGTACCTTACCTGCTTATCCTAAACTGCTTAGTATAGGTTGGTTAGTGATCCATCAGTGACCCCCACCTTGTCCTTGTTGCCCCTGCTTCATTATTGAAGACCCGATCAACGGGATTGAAGACCAGGCCCCGGCACCGCACATCACTTTCCCCTTAGTTGCTCGACACTACTGGGATACTATCGAGTGCCGAGGGTGAGACCTCTACAACACTTCTGATGTTAACCCTGTAGTGTAGCTATTCGGTCGTGGTCATCGAGGGTGATTCCGCCTTAACCACTTCCGATATGACTCTGTCGTGCAACCCCTCAAGTGTGAACCTCGGGGGTGATTCCTCTTACGTTCACCTTGATGATTACATCGAGTGGAATTCACCGGGGGTGATTCCTCGGGTTTTCCCCTTAATGTTTGGACACACGGATACTTGGACTTTACCACTGTTACTTGGAAAGACGGGTCGACCCTGAGGGGTACCCGCGCGAGCTTAATTGCGAGTGATGTGGAGTCGGGTTGACCTGGAGGGTGCCCGCGAGATAATTACGAGGCGTGGCCGGGCATTCCTAGCCCTTGCCGCAAGTCCTCGAGACGGGGCAACGGGGTCACATCTTTCGTGAGTCTCTGCTTGTTACCGCGCGTTCCTAATCCACTACGATTTGGATATTTGATCCGAGGGGCCTCTGGCCTGATAGCACTAACCATCACGTGGGCATAGTATGGGCGTTCTGCGTCGTATACATCAGCCAAAGCTTAATAGACGTCAGCGACTGAGTGGCGCGCGCCGGGTTGGACTGCGCAAGCGCCTGCCTTGTTGAAGGAGGTAGCTAGGTCTGCTCACCGGCCGCGTACGCAACGTGCAGGAGTTTCTGGGGAGATGGCCCATGACCCCTGGAGGCATAGGTTTAGTCCGGCGTGCTGGCCTCTCTATTAAGTCTAGGTCGGGTTGCGGCGTATTGTTTGGCCGAGGCCGGGCATGACCCAGGAAAGTGTGTCCGGCCGGAGTTAATCAAGCGTGGTGGGTAAGTTGGTGCACCCCTGCAGGGAAGAACTAATCTATGCATAGCCTGTCCTACGGTAACGGACACTTGGAGTTGTATCCCGATCGATACAACTAGAACTGGATACTTGTGATGAGAACTGGATGGTGATGAGGATTTGATTGTGATGATAACTGGATAGTATGGCTCTGGGATTTCTTTCTCGCAGGGAGCCGAGAAAGGATCTCCGGCCGAGGTTGATAACACCACTGCTACTTTACTTTATGCTACTCTACTCCCTCCTGTTGCTGCAAGATGGTGGGTTCGAGAAGATGCTAGTCTTCGATAGGACTAGGCCTTCTCTCTATTCTGGCATTTCTGCAGCCCAGTCCACATATATAGCCTTCCTTTGATAATGCTGCATATGTAGTGTAGATCCTTGCTTGCGAGTACTTTGGATGAGTACTCACGGTTGCTTTGCTTCCCCTTTTCCCCCTTTCTTCTTCTTTCCGGCTGATGCAACCAGATGACGGAGCCCAGGAGCCAGATGCCACCGCCGATGCTTACTACTACGTGGAGGCCGACGATGACCAGGAGTAGTTAGGAGGCTCCCAGGCAGGAGGCCTTGCCTTTTCGATCGTAGATGCTTTTGTGCTAGCCTTCTTAAGGCAAACTTGTCTAACTTAGGTCTGTGCTCAGATTTTGTTGCTTCCGCTGACTCTTGTGTTTTCGAGCTTATGTATTCGAGCCCTCGAGGCCCCTGGCTTGTAATATAAAGCTTGTATTATTTTAATTTGTGTCTAGAGTTGTGTTGTGATATCTTCCCGTGAGTCCTTGATCTTGATCGTACACATTTGCGTGTATGATTAGTGTACGATTGAATCGAGGGCGTCACAATCACATAGCCCATACCATATCAATGCGTCTCCCTTCAAAGATAAAGGGAAGACCTTCTTCTTAGCAACATCATCGGGTATACCTGCAAGCTTAAATAATCCACAAACTTCATCCACATATATTAAGTGCTCATCAGGATGCTTTGTTCCATCTCCTGTAAAAGGGTTAGCTAGCAGTTTTTCCATCATACCCGAAGGAAATTCAAAAGGAGTTTCATTTTCAATAGGTTCAGTGGGTTGAGGAGCAACTCTTTGCTCTACTGGACGGGGTGAAGATACCCCGAACAAGCCCCTCAGAGAATTACTTTCCATAGTAGCAAGTGACAGTAAACTTCAGCACACTATATAAATTTTTCCTTACCAAATTCCACCTACCAAAGGTGCTACACTCCCCGGCAGCGGCGCCAGAAAAGAGTCTTGATGACCCACAAGTATAGGGGATCTATCGTAGTCCTTTCGATAAGTAAGAGTGTCGAACCCAACGAGGAGCAGAAGGAAATGATAAGCGGTTTTCAGCAAGGTATTCTCTGCAAGTACTGAAATAAGTGGTAACAGATAGTTTTGTGATAAGATAAATTGTCACGAGCAACAAGTAACAAAAGTAAATAAAGTGCAGAAAGGTGGCCCAATCCTTTTTGTAGCAAAGGACAAGCCGGAACAAACTCTTATATAAGGAAAAGCGCTCCCGAGGACACATGGGAATATCGTCAAGCTAGTTTTCATCACGTTCATATGATTCGCGTTCGATAGTTTGATAATTTGATATGTGGGTGGACCGGTGCTTGGTGCTGTTCTTACTTGAACAAGCATCCCACTTATGATTAACCTCTATTGCAAGCATCCGCAACTACAACAAAAGTATTAAGGTAAACCTAACCATAGCATGAAACATATGGATCCAAATCAGCCCCTTACGAAGCAACGCATAAACTAGGGTTTAAGCTTCTGTCACTCTAGCAACCCATCATCTACTTATTACTTCCCAATGCCTTCCTCTAGGCCCAAATAATGGTGAAGTGTTATGTAGTCGACGTTCACATAACACCACTAGAGGCTAGACAACATACATCTTATCAAAATATCAAACGAATACCAAATTCACATGACTACTAATAGCAAGACTTCTCCCTTGTCCTTAGGAACAAACGTAATTTCTCATAAAGCATACTCATGTTCATAATCAGAGGGTAATAATATGCATATAGGATCTGAACATATGATCTTCCACCAAATAAACCAACTAGCATCAACTACAAGGAGTAATCAACACTATTAGCAACCTACTAGCACCAATCCCGGACTTTGAGACAAGAATTGGATACAAGAGATGAACTAGGGTTTGGAGATGAGATGGTGCTGGTGAAGATGTTGATGGAGATTGCCCTCTCTCGATGAGAGGAGCATTGGTGATGACGATGGTGATGATTTCCCCCTCCCGGAGGGAAGTATCCGCGGCAGAACAGCTCTGCCGGAGCTCTAGATTGGTTCCGCCAAGGTTTCGCCTCGTGGCGGCGGAGTCTCGTCCCGAAAAGTTCCTTTTATTTTTTTTTCTCATAGAAAGACCTCATATAGGAGAAGATGGATGTCGGAGAGCCACTAGGGGGCCCATGAGGTAGGTGGGTGCGCCCTAGGAGGGGGGGCGCCCCCACCCTCATGAGTAGGGTGTGGGCCCCCTGGCCTTCATCTTTGGCGAGGATTTTTCTTTATTTATTTTAAGATGTTCTGTGAAGTTTCAGGACTTTTGGACTTGCGCAGAATAGGTCTCTAATATTTGCTCCTTTCCAGCCCAGAATTCCAGTTGCCGGCATTCTCCCTCCTTATGTAAACCTTGTAAAATAAGAGAGAATAGCCATAAGTATTGTGACATAAAGTGAAATAACAGTCCATAATGCAACAAATATCAGTATAAAAGCATGATGCAAAATGGTCGTATCAGTGATCAACTTGCGAGTTTCGTGACCTCGTGAACTTATGCATAGGGGTTGGCACACATTTTCGTCTTGACTCTCTGGTAGAAACTTTGGGGCACTCTTTGAAGTTCTTTGTGTTGGTTGAATAGATGAATCTGAGATTGTGTGATGCATATCGTATAATCATACCCATGGATACTTGAGGTGACATTACGGTTTTGGTTGATTTGTGTCTTAAGGTGTTATTCTAGTACGAATTCTATGATAGATCGATCAGAAATGATAACATTGAGCTGGTTTCATACCCTACCATAATCTCTTCATTTGTTCTCCGCTATTAGTGACTTTGGAGTGACTCTCTGTTGCATGTTGAGAGATAGTTATATGATCCAATTATGTTATTATTGTTGAGAGAACTTGCACTGGTGAAAGTATGAACCCTAGGCCTTGCTTAAACACATTGCAATATCGTTTGTGCTTACTTTTATCATTAGTTACCTTGCTATCTTTATATTTTTAGATTACAAAAACCTATGTCTGCCATCCATATTGCACTTGTATCACCATCTGTTCGCCGAACTAGTGCACCTATACAATTTACCATTGTATTGGGTGTGTTGGGGACACAAGAGACTCTTTGTTATTTGGTTGCAGGGTTACTTGAGAGAGACCATCTTCATCCTACGCCTCCCATAGATTGATAAACCTTAGGTCATCCACTTGAGGGAAATTTGCTACTGTCCTACAAACCTCTGCACTTGGAGGCCCAACAACCTCTACAAGAATAAGGTTGTGTAGTAGACATCACGGAGTTTGGATGCACCGACGAAGTTTGCACCAACTCTCGTGGTGAGAAAGGGCAATGCACGGTATCGAAGAGGCTAGCAATGATGGAAGGGTGAGAGTGTGTATAATCCATGGACTCAACACTAGTCATAAAGAACTCACGTACTTATTGCAAAAATCTACAAGTCAACAAACCCAAAGCACTACGTGCATGCTCCTAGGGGGATAGATTGGTAGGAAAAGACCATCGCTCATCCTCGACCGCCACTCATAAGGAAAGCAATCAAAGAACACCTCATGCTTAAAATTTGTCACACAACGGTTACCTGATGACCCACAAGTATAGGGGATCTATCGTAGTACTTTCGATAAGTAAGAGTGTCGAACCCAACAAGGAGCAGAAGGAAATGATAAGCGGTTTTCAGCAAGGTATTCTCTGCAAGCACTTAAATTATAGGTAACAGATAGTTTTGTGATAAGACAATTGGTAACGAGCAACAAGTAACAAAAGTAAATAAAGTGCATCAAGGTGGCCCAATCCTTTTTGTAGCAAAGGACAAGCCTGTACAAACTCTTATATGATGTAAAGTGCTCCCGAGGACACATGGGAATTATCGTCAAGGTAGTTTTCATCACGTTCATATGATTCGTGTTCGGTACTTTGATAATTTGGTATGTGGGTGGACCGGTGCTTGGGTGCTGCCCTTACTTGGACAAACATCCCACTTATGATTAACCTCTATTGCAAGAATCTGCAACTACAACAAAAGTATTAAGGTAAACCTAACCATAGCATGAAACATATGGATCCAAATCAGCCCCTTACGAAGCAATGCATAAACTCTGGTTTAAGCTTCTGTCACTCTAGCAACCCATCATATACTTATTACTTCCCAATGCCTTCCTCTAGGCCCAAATAATGGTGAAGTGTCATGTAGTCGACGTTCACATAACACCACTAGAGGAGAGACAACATACATCTCATCAAAATATCGAACGAATACCAAATTCACATGACTACTAATAGCAAGACTTCTCCCATGTCCTCAGGAACAAACATAACTACTCACAAAGCATATTCATGTTCATAATCAGAGGGGTATTAATATGCATAAAGGATTTGAACATATGATCTTCCACCAAATAAACCAACTAGCATCAACTACAAGGAGTAATTAACACTACTAGCAACCCACAGGTACCAATCCCGGACTTGGAGACAAGAGATGAACTAGGGTTTTGAGAGGGGATGGTGCTGGTGAAGATGTTGATGGAGATTGCCCTCTCCCGATGAGAGGAGCGTTGGTGATGACGATGGTGATGATTTCCCCCACCCGGAGGGAAGTTTCCCCGGTAGAACAGCTCCGCCAGAGCCCTAGATTGGTTCCGCCAAGGTTCCGCCTCGTGGCGGCGGAGTCTCGTCCGGAAAGATGGCTTATGATTTTTTCTCATCGAAAGACTCCATATAGAAGAAGATGGGCATCGGAGGGCCACCAGGGGGCCCACGAGGTAGGGGGGCGCCCAGGGGGTAGGGTGCGCCCCCACCCTCGTGGGCAGGGTGTGGCCCCCCTGGTGAACTTCTTGCGCTCAGTATTTTTTATATATTCTGAAATTGACTTCCGTGAAGTTTCAGGACTTTTGGAGCTGTGCAGAATAGGTCTCTAATATTTGCTCCTTTTCCAGCCCAGAATCCCAGCTGCCGGCATTCTCCCTCTTGATGTAAACCTTGTAAAATAAGAGACAATAGGCATAAGTATTGTGACACAATGTGTAATAACAGCCCATAATGCAATAAATATTGGTATAAAAGCATGATGCAAAATGGACGTATCAACTCCCCCAAGTTTATACCTCGCTTGTCCTCAAGCGAAAGCCGAAATCGAAAAATATGTCCACATGTTTAGATATAGAGGTGTCGATAAAAATAAAATACGGACATGAGGGCATCATGATAATTCTTAGAACAACAACTTATATAATTTTTGTCATATGATCTCTTATGCTAGAGTAATAATTCAATCACAATTTCAAGTATGAATCATAAACTTCATTGAAAACTAACAAACTATAATCTCAGTCATTGGAGCAATTGCAATTTATCATAACATAGGAAAGAGTGAATATAAGAGCTTTTCAGCAATTCCACATACTCAACTATCATATAGTCTTTCACAATTGCTAACACTCATGCAATACTTATGGGTATGGAGTTTTAATCAGACACAGAGAAAGATAGGGGCTTATAATTTTGCCTCCCAACGCTTTACCTCAAGGGTAATGTCAACAATGATAGTTCATGAAAACTCACATCTAATTAGCCATATATACCAGGATCTTTCCAACATGTTGTGCTTGCCAAAAGATAAAATTTAAAAAGGAAGGGTGAAGATCACCATGACTCTTATGTAAGGTAGGAGATAAAAGTAAAAGATAGGCCCTTCGCAGAGGGAAGTAGAGGTTGTCATGCGCTTTTATGGTTGTATGCACAAATTCTTAATGCGAAAGAATGTCACTTTATATTTCCACTTGTGATATGGACCTTTATTATGCAGTCCGTCGCTTTTATTTCTTCCATATCACACGATCGTATAAATCTTATTTTCTCCCACACTAATAAGTCATACATATTTAGAGAGAAATTTTTATTGCTTGCACCGATGACAACTTACTTGGAGGATCTTACTCAATCCATAGGTAGGTATGGTGGACTCTCATGGCAAAACTGGTTTAAGGGTGTTTGGAAGCACAAGTAGTATCTCTACTTAGTGCAAAGAATTTGGCTAGCATGAGGGGGAAAGGCAAGCTCAACCATGTTGGATGATCCATGACAATATAATTTATCTCAGATGTAAGAAAACATAACCCATTACGTTGTCTTCCTTGTCCAACGTCAACTCTTTAACATGTCATATTTTAATGAGTGCTCACAATCATAAAAGATGTCCAAGATAGTATATTTATATGTGAAGACCTCTCTTTCTTTATTACTTCCTATTAATTGCAATGATGACCAAAACTATGTTTGTCAACTCTTAACAACTTTTATTCATCACACTCTTTCTATGTGAGCTCATTATTCTCCATAAGATCCATATGATCTCTTTTATTCTTTTTATTCTTTCTATTTTATTTTATTCCCTCAGGATCATGGAAAAATAATCAAGCCCTTGACTCAACACTAATCTTTATTATATAGCTCACGGACTCGATTACATAGAAGGATCATAAAGCTAAACTCAGAACTAGATCATACTAAAAACCTTTTATTCTACTAGATCAAGATATTACCAAAAGGATCAAACTAAGAAAAATAGTAAAGATAAAAGTGATGGTGATATGATACCGGGGCACTCCCCCAAGCTTGGCAGTTGCCAAGGGGAGTGCCCATACCCATGTGATTATGTTTCCTTTTTGGCAATGGTGATGTGATATTATTGGCGATGATGCCCCTCAGGATACGATTCTCCTCCTCGAGCTTATTGACTTGCTGCTTGAGGTCCATTATTTCCTTTCGAAGTTTTCCTGTAATAGCCAAAGCTCCCTGCACCCAAGGGTGCTGCATAGCTGCGGGAGAACCAGTGACACTGTTTTTCATATTCTCATAAGAAAGAAATCTAACATTGGAAGGGATAAACGAGTTTGGAATAGCCGAGCTCTGCAGTTCCCCCATGGTATCTATTCTCTTCAAATCAGCCTCCATCTCTTCCTCCGTTGCTGGCCCAAAGTGGTCAACATTGTTGTTTGTCATTGATCCCGGTGCCGGATGAGACACCCGACTCTCTCCGACTAACTCTTGCGAAGACATCTTTCTCTAATCTGCAGCAGCAACAGCTCGAAACACAAACAGAGGATAATTGCGTGATATGGGAGTCAAAACCTCCATGAGATTATATAATGAATTTTTACCGACCAAAATACGTAACGTGTAAGAAAACGTAGTTCGGAGAGCACACAAGGTGCCCACGAGGTAGGGGGGCGCGCCCAGTAGGGTAGGGCGCGCCCTCCACCCTCGTGGAGACCTCGTGTCCTTCCCGGACTGCTTCTTATTTTTCTATTTTTCTAAATATTTCAAAACGGAAGAAAATTGCCATTAGAACTGTTTTGGAGTCGGTTTACTTACCGTATCACATACCTATTCCTTTTCGGAGTCTGAAACATTCTAGAAAGTGTCCCTTATGTATTCCTCCGGGGTTACGGTTTCAATGACATTGGTTTCAACATTTGTAGGATTACCTGAGATATAATGTTTAATCCTTTGACCGTTCACCACCTTCGGATTTGTGCCTTCGAAGTTGTTGATTTTTATGGCACCGAAGTGATAGACCTCCTCGATAACGTAAGGACCTTCCCATTTAGAAAGAAGTTTTCCTGCAAAAAATCTTAAACGATAGTTGTATAGCAATACATAATCACCTACATTAAAATCATGCTTTTGTATTCTTTTGTCATGCCATCTTTTGAGTTTTTCTTTAAACAACTTGGCATTTTCATAGGCTTGGGTTCTCCATTCATCAAGTGAGCTAATGTCAAATAATCTCTTCTCACCGGCAAGATTGAAATCATAATTGAGCTCTTTAATAGCCCGATAAGCCTTATGTTCTAGTTCAAGAGGTAAGTGACATGCTTTTCCATAAACCATTTTATACGGATACATACCCATAGGATTTTTATATGCAGTTCTATAGGCCCATAATGCATCATCAAGTTTCTTGGACAATTCTTTCTAGATATATTAATAGTCTTTTGCAAAATTAATTTGATTTCTCTATTGCTCAATTCTACTTCACCACTAGACTGTGGGTGATAAGGAGATGCAATTCTATGATTAACATCATACTTAGCAAGCATTTTACGGAAAGCACCATGAATAAAATGTGAACCACCATCAATCATTAAATATCTAGGGACTCCAAACCTTGGAAAAATAACTTCTTTAAACATCTTAATAGATGTGTTATGATGTGCACTACTAGTTGGAATAGCTTCTACCCACTTAATAACGTAATCAACAGCAACTAAAATATGTGTATAACCATTAGAGGCAGGAAAAAGTCCCATATAATCAAAGCCCCAGACATCAAGTGGTTCAATAACAAGTGAATAATTCATAGGCATTTCTTGACGTCTACTAATATTACCAATTCTTTGACATTCCTCACAAGACAAGACAAACTTACGGGAATGCATCCTTGAAGAGAGTAGGCCAATAAAAACCGGATTGCAATACCTTATGTGCAGTTCTATCTCCAGCGTGGTGTCCTCCATAAGCTTCGGAGTGACACTTGCGTAGGATCTGTTCCTGTTCATGCTCAACGTCTAATAACACCACCTACTCCTTCTTTATAAAGATGTGGGTCATCCCAAAAGTAATGCCTCAAATCAAAGAAGAACTTTTTCTTTTGCTGGTATGTGAAACTAGATGGTATAAATTTAGCAACAATATAATTAGCATAATCCGTATACCATGGAGCAGTATGAGAAGCATTTATGACATTTAATTCTTCATCAGGAAAGCTATCATCAATAGGTAGTGGGTCATCAAGCACATTTTCTAACCTAGACAAGTTGTCTGCAACAGGGTTCTCAGCTCCCTTTCTATCAATAATATGCAATCAAATTCTTGTAGCAAGAGAACCCATCTAATAAGTCTAGGCTTAGCATCTTTCTTTTCCATAAGATATTTAATAGCAGCATGATCTGTGTGAATAGTTACTTTAGAATCAACAATATAAGGTCTGAACTTATCACAAGCAAATACAACTGCTAACAATTCTTTTTCAGTAGTAGCATAATTTCTCTGGGCATTGTCTAGAGTTTTACTAGCATACTGAATAACATTTAATTTCTTATCAACTCTTTTCCCTAGAACAACACCTACAGCATAATCACTAGCATCACACATAATTTCAAAAGGTAAATTCCAATCAGGTGGCTGAACAATAGGTGCAGAGATCAATGCTTTCTTAAGTATTTCAAATGCTTCTACACAATCATCATCAAAAACAAATGGTATATCTTTTTGTAATAAATTAGTGAAAGGCCGAGAAATTTTTGAGAAGTCCTTAATGAACCTCCTATAAAAACCGACATGACCAAGGAAACTTCTTATACCTTTGATGTCCTTGGGACATGGCATCTTTTCAATAGCACCAACCTTGGCTTTATCAACCTCAATACCTCTTTCAGAAACTTTATGCCCCAAGACAATACCTTCATTAACCATAAAGTGGCACTTTTCCCAATTCAAGACAAGATTAGTTTCTTCACATCTCTGCAAAACTCGGCCAAGGTTGCTTAAGAAATCATCAAAAGAGGATCCATAGACGGAAAAATCGTCCATGAAAACCTCACAAATCTTTTCACAAAAGTCAGAGAATATAGCCATCATGCATATTTGAAAGGTAGCAGGTGCATTACATAAACCAAAAGGCATACTTCTATAAGAAAAAGTACCAAAAGGGCAAGTAAAAGTAGTCTTTGATTGATCATTGGCTGACACAGGTATTTGAGAGAAACCAGAATAACCATCTAGAGAGCAAAAATGTGTATGTTTGGATAATCTTTCTAGCATTTGATCGATAAAAGGTAAGGGGTAATGATCTTTTTTAGTAGCTTTATTTAATTTGTGGAAATCAATTACCATCCTATAACCTGTAATAATTCTTTGCGGGATCAACTCATCTTTATCATTAGGAACGACAGTAATACCTCCCTTCTTAGGGAAACAATGGACATGACTTACCACTGACTATCAGCAACTGGATAAATTATACATGCCTCGAGAAGCTTTAGTATTTCCTTTCTTACCACTTCCTTCATCTTAGGATTCAGCCATCGTTGATTATCACGAACTGGTTTGGCATCTTCCTCCAAATTTATTTTGTGTTGACATAAAGTGGGACTAATGCCCTTCAGATCATCAAGAGTATATCTAATAGCAGCACGGTGCTTCTTCAGAATTTTCAATAATCTCTTTTCTTCATGCTCTGAAAGGTTAGCACTAATAATAACAGGATATATCTTTTTCTCATCAAGATAAGCATATTTAAGAGTATCAGGTAACAGTTTAAGCTCAAACACGGGATCACCCTTGGGTGGAGGAGGATCCCCTAGGATTTCAACAGGCAAATTATGTTTCAGGATGGATTCATGTTTAAAGAATACTTCATGTATTTCCCTTCTTTCATTCATAAACATATCATTTTCATGGTCTAGCAAATATTGTTCTAAAGGATCACTAGGAGGTACGGCAATAGAAGCATGACCAACAATTTCATCTTTACTAGGCAATTCCTCTTCACGGTGTTGTCTATGAAATTTTGAGAAATTAAATTCATGAGACATATCACCTAAACCAATAGTAACAACATCCTTTTTGCAATCTATCTTAGCATTAACTGTGTTCAAGAAGGGTCTCCCAAATATAAAGGGACAAAAGCTATCTTGTGGGGAGCCAAGAACATCTTGTGGGGAGCCAAGAACAAGAAAATCAGCAGGATATTTAGTTTTCCCACACAAGACTTCAACATCTCTAACAATTCCCATTGGTGAAATAGTATCTCTATTGGCAAGTTTAATTGTGACATCAATATCTTCTATCTAAGCAGGTGCAATATCATGCATAATTTCTTTGTATAAGTCATGAGGTATAGCGCTAGCACTGGCACCCATATCACATAAGCCATGATAACAATGATCTCCTATTTTAACAGAAATAACAGGCATGCCTACCACAGGTCTAGGTTTATCTTTAGCACAAGGTTTAGCAATTCTAGCAGTTTCATCACAGAAATAAATAACATGCCCATCAATATTATCAGACAAGAGATCTTTAACAATAGCAATATTAGGTTCAACTTTAACTTGCTCAGGAGGTGTATAAGTTCCAATATTGCTTTTACGAACCACAGTTGAAGCTTTAGCATGATCTTTTATCCTAATAGGAAAAGGTGATTTCTCAACATAAGCAGTAGGAACAATATGATCATTATAAGTGATAGTCTTTTCTTTAACTTTAATAAGTGCAGCTACTTTTACTTCTATGGGAGGATGATATTTAAACCACTTTTCCTTAGGGAGATCAACATGAGTAGCAAAAGATTCACAGAAAGAAGCTACTATCTTAGAGTCAAGTCCATATTTAGTGCTAAATTTACGAAAAACATCGGTATCCATAAAAGATTTAACACAATCAAACTTAGGTGACATACCTGACTCCTTACCTTCGTCGAGGTCCCAATCTTCAGAGTTGCGTTTAATTCTTTCCAATAAATCCCATTTGAATTCAATAGTCTTCGTCATAAAAGAGCCAGTACAAGAAGTATCGAGCATGGTGCAATTGTTATCAAAAAGACGAGCATATAAATTTTGAATAATCATTTCTCTTGAGATCTCATGACTGGGGCATGAATATAACATTGATTTAAGCCTCCCCCAAGTTTGAGCGATGCTTTCTCCTTCGCGATGCCAAAAATTATATATATAATTGCGATCACGATGAACAAGATGCATAGGATAAAACGTTTGATGAAATTCCAATTTCAATCATTTGTAGTTCCATGACCCCGTATCATCACATAGCATATACCATGTCAATGCATCTTCCTTTGAAGATAAAGGGAAGACCTTCTTCTAAATAACATCTCCGCGTACACCTGCAAGCTTAAATAATCCAAAAACTTCATCCACATATATTAAGTGCTCATCAGGATGCGTTGTTCCTCTCCTGCAAAAGGATTAGCTAGCAGTTTTTCTATCATACCCGAAGGAATTTCAAAGCAGACATTTTCATTTTTAGTAGGTTCAGTAGGTTGAGGAGCAACTCTTTGCTCTACTGGTCGGGGTGAAGATACCCCGAACAAGCCCCTCAAAGGATTACTTTCCATAGTAACAAGTGACAGTAAACTTCAGCACACTATATAAATTTTTCCTTACCAAATTCCACCTACCAAAGGCGCCAACGAGGAGCAGAAGGAAATGATAAGCGGTTTTCAGCAAGGTATTCTCTGCAAGCACTGAAATTATAGGTAATAGATAGTTTTGTGATAAGACAATTGGTAACGAGCAACAAGTAACAAAAGTAAATAAAGTGCAGCAAGGTGGCCCAATCCTTTTTGTAGCAAAGGACAAGCCTGGACAAACTCTTATATGATGTAAAGCGCTCCCGAGGACACATGGGAATTATCGTCAAGCTAGTTTTCATCACGTTCATATGATTCACATTCGGTACTTCGATAATTTGGTATGTGGGTGGACCGGTGCTTGGGTGCTGCCCTTACTTGGACAAACATCCCACTTATGATTAACCTCTATTGCAAGCATCCGCAACTACAACAAAAGTATTAAGGTAAACCTAACCATAGCATGAAACATATGGATCCAAATCAGCCCCTTACGAAGCAACGCATAAACTAGGGTTTAAGCTTCTGTCACTCTAGCAACCCATCATCTACCTATTACTTCCCAATGCCTTCCTCTAGGCCCAAATAATGGTGAAGTGTCATGTAGTCGACGTTCACATAACACCACTAGAGGAGAGACAACATACATCTCATCAAAATATCGAACGAATACCAAATTCACATGACTACTAATAGCAAGACTTCTCCCATGTCCTCAGGAACAAACGTAACTACTCACAAAGCATATTCATGTTCATAATCAGAGGGGTATTAATATGCATAAAGGATCTGAACATATGATCTTCCACCAAATAAACCAACTAGCATCAACTACAAGGAGTAATTAACACTACTAGCAACCCACAGGTACCAATCCCGGACTTGGAGACAAGAATTGGATACAAGAGATGAACTAGGGTTTTGAGAGAAGATGGTGCTGGTGAAGATGTTGATGGAGATTGCCCTCTCCCGATGAGAGGAGCGTTGGTGATGACGGTGGAGATGATTTCCCCCTCCCGGAGGGAAGTTTCCCCAGCAGAACAGCTCCGCCAAAGCCCTAGATTGGTTCCGCCAAGGTTCTACCTCGCGGTGGCGGAGTCTCGTCCGGAAAGATGGCTTATGATTTTTTTCTCATAGAAAGACTCCATATAGCAGAAGATGGGCATCAGAGGGCCACCAGGGGGCCCACGAGGTAGGGGGGCGCGCCCAGGGGGGTAGGGAGCGCCCCCCACCCTCGTGGGCAGGGTGTGCCCCCCTGGTGAACTTCTTGCGCTCAATATTTTTTATATATTCTGAAATTGACTTCCGTGAAGTTTCAGGACTTTTGGAGCTGCGCAGAATAGGTCTCTAATATTTGCTCCTTTTCGAGCCCAGAATCCCAGCTGTCGGCATTCTCCCTCTTTATGTAAACCTTGTAAAATAAGAGAGAATAGGCATAAGTATTATGACATAATGTGTAATAACAACCCATAATGCAATAAATATCGATATAAAAGCATGATGCAAAATGGACGTATTATTACCATACGTGCATGCTACGGGACTTGCAAACCTCAACACAAGTATTTCTCAATTTCACAATTACTCAACTAGCACGACTCTAATATTACCATCTTTATATCTCAAAACAATTATCAAGTATCAAACTCCTCATAGTATTTAATGCACTCTATATGAAAGTTTTTATTATACCCATCTTGGATGCCCATCATATTAGGACTAAATTCATAAACAAAGCAAACTACCATGTTGTTTAGAGACTATCAAAATGATATAAGTGAAGCATGAGAGTTCAACAATTTCTCTAAAATAAAACTACTGCCATGCTCTAAAAAGATATAAGTGAAGCACTAGAGCAAACGACAAACTACTTCGGAAGATATAAGCGAAGCACAATGAGTAGTTGAATAATTATGCAACTATGTGAAGACTCTCTAACATTTAAGAATTTCATATCTTGGTATTTTATTCAAACAGCAAGCAAAACAAAACAAAATAAAATGATGCTCCAAGCAAAACACATATCATGTGGTGAATAAAAATATAGTTCCAAGTAAAGTTACCGATGAACGGAGACGAAAGAGGGGATTCCATCCGGGGCATACCCAAGCTTAGGCTCTTGGTTGTCCTTGAATATTACCTTGGGGGTGCCTTAGGCATCCCCAAGCTCAGGCTCTTGCCACTCCTTATTCCATAGTCCATCGAATCTTTACCCAAAACTTGAAAACTTCACAACACAAAACTAACAGAAAACTCGTAAGCTCCGTTAGTATAAGAAAATAAATCACCACTTAGGTACTGTTGTGAACTCATTCTAAATTCATATTGGTGTAGTATCTACTGTATTCCAACTTATCTATGGTTCATACCCTTCGATACTACTCATAGATTCATCAAAATAAACAAACAACACAACTAAAACAGAACCTGTCAAAAACAGAACAGTCTGTAGTAATCTGGAGATTTCGAATACTTCTGTAACTCCAAAAATTCTGACAAATTAGGAAGACCAGGAAATTTTGTATATTGATCTATTGCAGTCGGAATTAGTATTTTTATCATTATCTGGTAAAAAATGAAAATTATTTTCGTGAGCGCATACTTTATGTTTTTATCAGCAAGATCAAACAACAGTCACCCAAGAAGATCCTAAAGGCTTTACTTGGCACAAACACTAATTAAAACATAAAACACAATCATAACAGAGGCTAGATGAATTATTTATTACTAAACAGGAACAAAAAGCAAATAACAAAAATAAAATTGGGTTGCCTCCCAACAAGCGCTATTGTTTAACACCCCTAGCTAGGCATGATGGTTTCAATGATGCTCACATAAAAGATAAGAATTGAAACATAAACAGAGCATCATGAAGGATATGACTAGCACATTTAAGTCTAACCCTCTTCCTATGCATAGGGATTTTGTGATTAAACAACTTATGTGAACAATAATCAACTAGCATAGGAAGGCAAAACAAGCCTAACTTCAAGATTTTAAGCACATAGAGAGGGAACTTGATATTATTGCAATTCCTACAAGCATATATTCCTCCCTCATAATCATTTTTAGTAGCATCATGAATGAATTCAACAATATAACCATCACATAAAGCATTCTTTTCATGATCGACAAGCATAGAATTTTTATTACTCTCCACATAAGCAAATTTCTTCTCATGAATAGTAGTGGGAGCAAACTCAACAAAATAACTATCATGTGAGGCATAATCCAATTGAAAGTTAAAATCATGATGACATGTTTCATGGATATCATTATTGTTTATAGCATACATGTCATCACAATAATCATCATAGATAGGAGGGATGCTTTCATCATAATAAATTTGCTCATCAAAACTTGGGGGACAAAAAAATATCATCTTCATCAAACATAGCATCCCCAAGCTTGTGGCTTTGCATATCATTAGCATCATGGATATTCAAATAATTCATACTAACAACATTGCAATCATGCTCATCATCCAAAGATTTAGTGCCAAACATTTTAATGCATTCTTCTTCCAACACTTTGGCACAATTATCGAAATCCTTATTTTCACGAAAGATATTAAAAAGATGAAGCATATGAGGCAACCTCAATTCCATTTTTTGTAGTTTTCTTTTATAGACTAAACTAGTGATAACAAGAAACTAAAAGATTCAATTGCAAGATCTAAATATATACCTTCAAGCGCTAACCTCCCCGGCATTGGCGCCAGAAAAGAGCTTGATGTCTACTACACAACCTTCTTCTTGTAGACATTGTTGGGCCTCCAAGTGCATAGGTTTGTAGGACAGTAGCAAATTTCCCTCAAGTGGATGACCTAAGGTTTATCAATCCGTGGGAGGCATAGGATGAAGATGGTCTCTCTTAAACAACCCTACAACCAAATAGCAAAGAGTCTCTTGTGTCCCCAACACATCCAATACAATGGTAAATTTTATAGGTGCACTAGTTCGGCGAAGAGATGGTGATACAAGTGCAATATGGATGGTAGATATAGGTTTTTGTAATCTGAAAATATAAAAACAGCAAGGTAGCAAGTGCTAAAAGTGAGCGTAAACGGTATTGCAATGCTAGGAAACAAGGCCTAGGGTTCATACTTTCACTAGTGCAAGTTCTCTCAACAATAATAACATAATTGGATCATATAACTATCCCTCAACATGCAACAAAGAGTCACTCCAAAGTCACTAATAGCAAAGAACAAACAAAGAGATTATTGTAGGGTACGAAACCACCTCAAAGTTATCCTTTCTGATCGATCTATTCAAGAGTCCGTAGTAAAATAACATGAAGCTATTCTTTTCGTTCTATCCATCCTAGAGTTCGTACTAGAATAACACCTTAAGACACAAATAAACCAAAACCCTAATGTCACCTAGATACTCCAATGTCACCTCAAGTATCCGTGGGTATGATTATACGATATGCATCACACAATCTCAGATTCATCTATTCAACCAACACAAAGAATTTCAAAGAGTGCCCCAAAGTTTCTACCGGAGAGTCAAGACGAAAACGTGTGCCAACTCCTATGCATAAGTTCACAAGGTCACGGAACCCGCAAGTTGATCACCAAAACGTACATCAAGTAGATCACGTGAATATCCCATTGTCACCACAGATACGCACATGCAAGACATACATCAAGTGTTCTCAAATCCTTAAAGACTCAACCCGATAAGATAACTTCAAAGGGAGAACTCAATCCATTACAAGAGAGTAGAGGGGCAGAAACATCATAATATCCAACTATAATAGCAAAGCTTGCGATACATCAATATCGTGCCGAATCAAGAACACGAGATAGAGAGATCAAACACATAGCTACTGGTACATACACTCAGCCCCGAGGGTGAACTACCCCCTCCTAGTCATGGAGAGCGCCGGGATTATGAAGATGGCCACCGGAGAGGGATTCCCCCCTCCGGCAGGGTGCTGAAATAGGGCCCCGATTGGTTTTTGGTGGCTACAGAGGCTTGCGGCGGCGGAACTCCCGATCTAGGTTATTTTCTGGAGGTTTCTGTATTTATAGGAATTTTTGGTGTTGAGAACAAGCCAGGAAGGTCCCTGAGTCGTTCACGAGATAGGGGGGCGCGCCCAGGGGGGGTAGGGCGCCCCCCACCCTAGTGGACGGCCCAGGACTCTTCTGGCTCAACTCTTTTACTCCGGGGGCTTCTTTTGGTCCATAAAAAATCATCAAAAATTGGCACGTCAATTGGACTCCGTTTGGTATTCCTTTTTCTGTAAAACTCAAAAACAAGGAAAAAACGGAAACTGGCACTCGGCTGTAGGTTAATAGGTTAGTCCCAAAAATCATATAAAATAGCATATAAATGCATATAAAACATCCTAGATGGATAATATAATAGCATGGAACAATAAAAAATTATAGATACGTTGGAGGCGTATCACAGGGTTAATCATAAGTAGGAGGTTTATTCAAGTAAGAACATCACCTAAGCACCGGTCCACCCACATATTAAATTATCAAAGTACCGAACACAAATTAAAAACCAATATGATGAAAGTGACTAGATGAAATTCCCGTGTACCCCCAAGAACTCTCTGCTTATCATAAGAAACCGTTTTGGCCTGTCCTTTGCCTCAAAAGGACTGGGCCACCTTGCTGCACTTTTGTTACTACTATCGTTACTTTCTCGTTACAAATTATCTTGCTATCAAATTACTCTGCTAACTACAATTTCAGCACTTGCAGACATTACCTTACTAAAAACCACTTGTCATTTCCTTCTGCTCCTCGTTGGGTTCGACACTCTTACTTATCGAAAAGAGCTACAATTGATCCCCTATACTTGTGGGTCATTGATACATCTCCAACGTATTTACTTTTTCTCATGCTTTTCCTCTTCTTTTGGACTCTAATTTGCATGATTTGAATGAAACTAACCCCGGACTGACGCTGTTTTCAGCAAAACTACCATGGTGTTGTTTTTTGTGCAGAAATAAAAGTTCTCGGAATGGAACGAAACTTCACGAGGATTTTTTATATAATAAATAAGAATTTCTGGACCGAAGACCTACCGGAGAGGGGCCCCTGGGTGGGCACAACCCACCAGGGCGCGCCCCCCTCTCCTGGCGCGCCCAAGTGGGTTGTACCCACCTAGTGGCCCCACAAACCTCAACCCTGACACTATAAATTCCTATTTTCGGAGAAAAAATCAGGGAGAAAGAATTATCATGACCCACGAGATGGAGCCGCCGCCAAGCCCTGTTCTTCCCCGGGAGGGCAGGTCTGGAGTCCGTTTGGGGCACCGGAGAGGGGGATCTTCGTTCTTCGTCATCACCAACCCTTCTCCAACGCCAATTCCATGATGCTCCCCATCGGGAGTGAGTAATTCCTTCGTAGGCTCGCTGGTCGGTGAGGAGTTGGATGAGATTCATCATGTAATCGAGTTAGTTTTGTTAGGGCTTGATCCCTAGTATCCACTATGTTCTTACATTGATGTTGCTATGACTTTGCCATGCTTAATGCTTGTCACTTTGGGCCCGGGTGCCATGATTTCATATCTGATCCGTTTATGTTATCACCATTATATCCATGTTCTAGATCCGATCTTGCAAGTTATAGTCACCTACTATGTGTTATGATCCGGCAACCCCGGAGTGACAATAACCAGGACCACTCCCGGTGATGACCGTAGTTTGAGGAGTTCATGTATTCACTATGTGTTAATGCTTTGTTCCGGTTCTCTATTAAAAGGAGGCCTTAATATCCCTTAGTTTCCAATATGGACCCCGCCGCCACGGGATGGTAGGACAAAAGATGTCATGCAAGTTCTTTTAATAAAGCGCGTATGACTATTTACGGAATACATGCCTACATTATATCGATGAACTGGAGCAAGTGCCGTATTGCCCTAGGTTATAACTGTCACATGATGAATATCATCCAACAAGTCACCGACCCAATGCCTATATCTTATATTGTTTCTGCTAAGTTACTACTGCTATCATCACTGTTACACTTGCTACAAAAATTACTGTTATCACTGTTACTATTACTATTGCTGTTGTCACTACTATCAAAACTACCAAACTACTTTGCTACTGATCACTTTGCTGCAGATAATTAATCTCTAGGTGTGGTTGAATTGACAACTCAACTGCTAATACCTTCAAATATTCTTTGGCTCCCCTTGTGTCGAATCTATAAATTTGGGTTGAATACTCTACCCTTGAAAACTGTTGCGATCCCCTATACTTGTGGGTTATCAAGACCTCTTTTCTGGCACCGTCGCCGGGGAGCATAGCTATATTTGTTGAGTCACCTGGGATTATTATCATATTATCACTATGAAGAATCTAAAGGATCCTAAGACTAAGATATTTCCCCCAAGGACGAGGGGAGGTAAGGAACTGCCATCCAGTTCTGCTTTAGATTCACCTTCTCTTATGAATAAACTTGCAACACCACCACATGCTATTAATTCTGATATGTCGCAAGTTATTGATGATGCTACTTCTACTATGAATGATGCTTATGATGATGCTAGTACCTTGCTTGATAATGATGATGTGCCACTTGGTGAATTTCTTGATAAACAAATTGCTAGATTTATACAACATGATGTTGTTGAATCTGATGATGAGCTTGAACTGAATCTCCTAAAACACCTACTAGAACTAGCCTTCCTAGATACGAATTGCCTAAGGTACCGGAAGGTTATGTTATGAGTGAAGAAACAACTAGAGATATTCTTGCTTGCAAAGATAGAGATGATCTAGGGAAATTACTACACAAGTATAAAGAAAAATCTCTGAATGCTAGAATGAAGTGTGATCCTAAGTTTGCAACTTCACCTATCTTTATTGATGATAAGGATTATGAATTCTCTGTCGACCCGGAGTTAATCACTTTGGTTGAATCTGATCCTTTCCATGGTTATGAAACTGAAACTGTTGTGGCACATCTTACTAAGTTGAATGACATAGCCACCCTTTTTACTCATGATGAGAAAACTCACCATTACTTTATTCTAAAATTATTTCCTTTCTCATTAAAGGGTGATGCTAAAGCTTGGTACAATACTCTTGCTCCTGGTTGTGTGCGTAGTCCCCAGGATATGATTTATTGCTTCTTTAAAAAATATTTTCCTTCTCATAAGAAACAAGCTGCCTTACAGGAAATATTTAACTTTGCTCAAACTAAAGAAGAGAGTCTCCCACAAGCTAGGGGGAGGCTTTGCTAGTTACATAATGCTTTGCCTGATCATCCTCTTAAGAAAAATGAAATACTTGATATCTTCTACAATGGACTAACCGATACTTCTAGGGACTTCCTAGATAGTTGTGCTGGTTGTGTTTTTAGGGAACGAACTGTTCGGCAAGCTGAAGAATTATTGAATAACATATTGACAAACTATGATGATTGGACTATTCCTGAACCACCGCCTAAACCTACTCCAAAGAAGAGGGGTATATTATATCTCAGTCCTGAAGGTATGCAAGTGGCAAAGAAATCTATGAAGGAAAAAGGTATTAAAGCTGAGGATGTTAAAAATTTACCTCCTATTGAAGAAATACATGGGCTTAATACATCACCACTACCTAAGGTGGTAGAGGTAAATTCTCTTATGAAGTTCAATGATAATGATAATCCTCACAATATGCATCCTAGTCAATGCCTTTATGATTTTGAAAACTATATTAGAAAACAAGATCACTTCAATGAAAATGTTATGAAACAATTGAAATATAATTCTGATATGATTGCTCGCTTGAGTGGCTTGTTATTTAGAATATCAAATGATGTTAGAGGTGTTGGAAAACATGCTTCTATGGTTCAAACTCAACTAGAACAAGTTGCTAAATCTCAAAAAGAATTGCTTGATGAAATGAATAATAATATGAATGACTTTGCTGTTAGAGTTGCAACTAGAGGAGGTAAAATGACTCAGGAACCACTTTATCCTGAGGGACACCCAAAAACAATTGAACAAGATTCACAAAGAGCTAACACTAGTGCACCTAGTTCTTCTAAAAAGAAAAGGAAAAAGAAAAATGATAGGACTTCACATGCTCCTAGTGAACCTAAAATAGAGAAACCTCCTGATAATGATAATGAAGTTTCTATCTCAGATGTTGAAACTCAATCTGGTAATGAACACTCACCTAGTGATAATGAAAAAGATAAAGCTGATGTTCATGAAGATACTCAACCAAACAATGAAAAAGAACCAGATAATGATGTTGAGATAGAACCACCTATTGATCTTGAAAATCCACAACCTAAGAATAAAAGATATGATAAAAGAGACTTCATTGCTAGAAAACACGGTAAAGAAAGAGAACCATGCATTCCAAAACCTATGCCTTTTACACCCAAGTCAACTAAAAAGAATGATGATGAAGAATTTGAATGCTTTGCTGAAATGCTGAGGCCAGTCTTTTTGCATACTCGCTTGACTGACATCTTGAAAATGCCTCCGTATGCAAAGTATATGAAAGACATCATCTCAAATAAGATAAAAATACCGGAAGCTGAAATCTTCACTATGCTTGCTAATTATACTTTTAAAGATGGAGTACCTAAAAAACTTGGAGATCTGGGAATACCAACTATACCTTGCTCTATCAAAAAGAATTATGTGAAAACTGCTTTGTGTGATTTAGGAGCTGGTGTTAGTGTTATACCTTTCTCTTTATATAAAAGACTTGACTTGAATAAACTCACACCTATTGAAATAGCTTTGCAAATGGCTGAAAAATCAACTGCCATACCTATCGGTATCTGTGAGGATGTGCCCATTGTTGTTGCTAATGTTACTATTTTGACTGACTTTGTTATACTTGAGATGCCCGAGGACGACAACATGTCGATTAACCTTGGTAGACCCTCCTTGAACACTGTAGGGGCTATTATTGATTGCAATAAAAGCAAGGTCACTTTTCATATTAATGGCAATGAGCATACGGTGCACTTTCCGAAGAAACAATTCCAAGTGAATGGTATTAATGCTATTGAAAAATCTTTGACAATCACTATTGGAAGTTTTCAAATACCTCTACTGTAACACCCCGCATGTAACTTACCATATTTGTACTCCGACTCTTGCCATTTTCGGCTCTAAGTTATGAGATTCCCTTTGTTGTTGGGTTTGTCTTCGTTTTTATTTTGTTCATGTCTTGCATTTCATATCATGTCATCACGTGCATCTCATCTGCATACGTGTTCGTCTCATGCATCCGAGCATTTTCCCCGTTGTCCGTTTTGCAATCCGACACTCCTACGTTCTCCAGCGCCCCCTTTTGCCTCTTTTCATGTGTGGGTGTTAAACGTTCTCTGATTGGACCGAGATTTGCCAAGCGGCCTTGGTACACCACCGGTAGACCATCTGTCAAGTTTCGTGGCATTTGGAGTCCGTTTGATACTCCAACGGTTAACCGGGGAACCGTAAAGGCCTCGTGTGTGTTGCAGCCCAACACCCCTCCAAGGTGGCCCAATAACCCTTCCAAACCTATCCCATGTCCTCCGCCGTCGGATCACGATCGTGTGGCCGAAAACTACACTCCATTTGGACACTCCTACCTCATCCTACCTATAAATATGTGCACTCCTCTGAATTTTCGGGTCCAAACCCTAGTTCCACCTCTCCCTCCGCGCCGGACGCGCTCGCCGGTGCCGGACACGTCCGCCGCCGCCT